>NW_016841755.1:4900077-4926070 GCF_001698545.2 Rhinopithecus bieti | reverse complement strand
AGTAGAGATGGGGTTTCAGCATGTTGGCCAGGCTGGTCTAGAACTCCTGGCCTCAAGTGATCCATCCGCCTTGGCCTCCCAAAGTGCTGAGATTACAGGTGTGAACCACGGCACCTGGCTAAAAATAATTTTACTGTTGGGAGAGCCACCTCTTTTCAGTGATGCTCTGAATTTCTTGCATTTCCTTTGACATATGAATACTTGGGCTATTCAAATTGAAACTGCAAATAGGTGGGCTGAGATTTCCCTTTCCAAATCTCTGAAGAGGAACGTGCGTCCCCTTGATGCGGTTCACACACTGTCTTCCTTGCTGCTCACCCGGCCTCTCTCCCTCACTGCCCATCGCCTCATACCTTAGTTCCCACAACCTTATGTGAACCAGGAGTTTACAAAACCAATCCCCAGGGAAACGACTCTTCTTTTGGTGTCCCCAACCCTTGATATTTATCAGGTGTTTTATCAAGAAGAAAATGTTTCTTGCTCTTTAGGGTCAGGTGAAACAGTCAAAGACAAGTGGTGAAGACAGAACACCCGTTTTTGAAGCTTCTTGGGAAGAGGGTGTAAGACGATGATGCTAAGTCCTTTTGGGAGTATCTGGTGCAGGTGCAGCTTCTTACGGTTTTCTTTAAATTAGTTCCCTCGCTGGGTCTTCTCCTTTCTCTGTTGATTTTCTCTTTTGGTGTCCCTTTTCCCACTCACGTAGAGAGTGAGCTGCAGCCTCTGACAGAATTGCTAAGTCTAGTGTTTTTTAGTATGACCTCCCGATGCAGCAAACCCAAGGTCAAGGGGAAATTCACCCACATAGGCCAGGTTGCGTGGGTCTAGAGAGGAGAGCGAGCTCTCCAAAACTCTTTCCCTGACATCTTCCTGAAGGCCTGCTGGATCCCTCCTTCCGCATCTTCACTTCGCATGTGACTTGGTGCCAAACTCAGTGGGCGCCCATGTGGGAAAGAAGGCTGCTTCCTGGTGGCCCACGCTGCCCATGTCCCCTGGCTGTCACAGCAAACAGAAGAAGGAAAAGGCGCTTCAAGGCAGTTGAGCTGATGCCAGGAGGATTTTCCAAGCAGGGTTCTTATCCATGAGGATGTGAGTTGAGGATTTTGTCAAAAACAGAAACCTCAGAAGGTTGAAGTGATTTGTTCTCAGCGGAAGAGAAGGAAAGTTTCTCCAGAGCCAGCGCTAATGTTGAGGCAAAGATTTAAACACACAGAAGCACGAAAAAACACTTAGGAACTCCTGCAGAACCTTGGAGAGATGACGCGACTTGCCTAAATTTCCAGGTCATGTCCCATCATTGGGAACCCTGAGAGGCCCTTGGTTGTGGCCAATGGCCATGAAAACTGACAACAAATTGGTTTCTGGGAGTCAAAGGACATTAGGGTTATTGGGTAATGGGGGTCCCTGGTGGAATGTGGGTTCAGGGATGGAGGTCTCGATCCACCAGGCTTCCTCACCAAAGTTCCAGGTGGAATGTTCCAAGCTGGGGAACGTAGCCAGATGAGCACCGTAGAGGAGCAGGCAGGCGCCTGGGCTTGTATGTACTGCAACACTGCAGCATGAAAAGCCTATGTTCTCGCCTGACCATTCCACCTCTAGGACTTTACCCTGTGGAAATAATCAGATAAGCACAGACATTTGTGTATCAAGATATTCCCTGCAGTAAAGCAACAGCAGAAACAACCCTCACCTTGCAACAACTAAATCCTCAGCCGTGGAGGAGTGCTTCGTGCAAGGCACTGTGTAAAATACAGTCTGTAGAACACAGACGGTGTCAAACACAGTCACCGAGGTCATCATGCTCTGAAGGACCCTCAGTGACACTGGGGGAAAGACAGTCTCAATTCTGCTAAAGAAACAGTGACAGTGCCTGGAAAATTAAAAAAAATCCGTACGTGTTTTTGGGACGTGTCCTCATGTTCCATTTGAAGTAGAAAGGGAGAACTCGGGTTTGCAGGCTGCGGTGAGAGTTGATTCTCTGCTATTCCCGAGCCCTTCAGTGGAGCTCTGCTGGTTTCACTCCTAATTCAGACAAAACTGTATTCACCAAAGCCTACGCCTGGATATGGCAAACTCCGAGTTCCTGATTTTTGTTTCCCTCCATTTCCCCTTTTTTTTCACAGGACGTACCATCATCTTTCCGGCTAATTGAGCCCAAACCCTGTCTCTTGTTAATGTCAAATGGTTGCCCTGTAATGCTTCCACAGCCCCAGGATCTTTAGGAGCTGGTCTCCTTCAGTCCTACAAATTAGACCAGAGTTTCTAAAGCACCTGTATTTGTCTGCTCTCACACTGCTATAAAGAAACATCTGGGCCGGGCGCGGTGGCTCACGCCTGTCATCCCAGCACTTTGGGAGGCCGAGGCGGGTGGATCACGAGGTCAGGAGATTGAGACCATCCTGGCAAACACGGTGAAACCCCGCTTCTACAAAAAAATTAGCTGGGCGTGGTGGCAGGCGCCTGTAGTCCCAGCTACTCGGGAGGCTGAGGCAGGAGAATGGCATGAACCTGGGAGGCGGAGCTTGCAGTGAGCTGAGATCGTGCCACTGCACTCCAGCCCGGGTGACAGAGCAAGGCTCCATCTCAAAAAAAAAAAAAAAAAAAAAAATCTGAGACTGGATAATTTATAAAGAAAAGAGGCTTAATGGGCTAACAGTCCCACAGGCTGTGCAGGAAGCATGCTGCTGGCCTCTGCTCGGCTTCTGGGGAAGCCTCGGGAAACGTTCGGTCATGGCAGAAGGTGAAGGGGCAGCAGGAGGAGAGAGAGAGTGGGGGAGGTGACCCACACTTTCAAACAGCCAGATCTCACTAAAACTCACAATCATGAGGACAGCGCCAAAGGGGATGGTGTGAAACCACAAGAAACTCCCCCATGACCCCGTCACCTCCCAGCAGGCCCCACCTCCAGCACTGGGGGTGACAGCTGGGTACGGGATTGTGGGGAGGATGCAGAGCTAAACCATATCGAGGTCACACGTTATATTTAATCAAGCCCCATAAAACAAACGAGGTGAAAGCTTGGAGGCAAATGCATGTTCTCATCTAGAGGGTTGAACTTAAGAAATATTATCTGCAGTCAGACCTTTAAGTAGGTGTAGACTGAAGTCCCTTAGGTCTCAAACCGGTTTTCTTTTTTTTTTTAAGCACCTCAGAGAAGAGGGCGATTTAAAAGTAAGGCCTGGAGGCATCTGCGAAGCCACAGAGGGGAGGAATGGCCTTTCATTTGCTTTAGAGCTTTTTGGGTTTTTTTGTAATAATCACATTAAAATAATACTCATGTAATTAGAATAGAATACGATTTTATCTTTCAAAGGTAAGGCAATGGAAAGATATTTATTTGTGAAATAAAATCAGCAACCATATCATGAGATTGATTAAGAAAACAGCCGCCTTAACTTAAGGTTCCAAAGGTCTGAGCTGTGAGGGGTGTATGATGTTGCTACCAAAATAATTCCACAGTATTTGCTGAGGCCTGACGTCTGCAGGCCGTGGTACCAGTGCCTTCTTGGAGGTGGTGGCCTGCCCCACGTGCCAGTTTGCTGCGTGAGTCCGTGAGCCATGCTTGTTAGCTGGGGGACACGTGGGCTCTGGGAGGCCTGAGGTTCCACGGATAACCCTAGATGTCTAGCACTGAGCAACTACCTGGTGATGGGAGTTATTGAAGTCACAGCGCCTCTCTGAGGCAAAACCAAGTTCTTGAGTGAAAACAGCGTGGCAGGGGAAGAGCAGCGAGCACACACATCTAAACGGAGGTGGTTTGCTTTCCTTCCT
Source organism: Rhinopithecus bieti (assembly GCF_001698545.2). Taxonomy (NCBI): domain Eukaryota; kingdom Metazoa; phylum Chordata; class Mammalia; order Primates; family Cercopithecidae; genus Rhinopithecus; species Rhinopithecus bieti. The sequence continues at coordinate 4,922,302 of NW_016841755.1, read as the reverse complement.
TCCTTTGCTGCTGTCTTTCTTTTGCTCTAGGAGAGGCAGGAGCGTCTCATCTCATTCTGCAGATGAGCATGGTTTTGAAGCCAGGCGTTCTGACTGGAGGGCAGCTGTTGATCCTTCTCGGCTGCCAGCCCAGGGTCATCTCAGGGGTGGGGGGGTTTGTGGTGGGAGGGCCCCTGTCCTGCCTGGCTCCGACGCTCACCCTCGGGGGCTCACGGTGCCAGCTCTTGGTGCTGGCCCCGAGACCCTCTGTCCCTCATCCCTTCAGCCTGCGGCCCCCGCTCCCTGCTGTGTCTTGCTGGTGGAGGGAAGGGCTGAGGGAGCAGGTCCTGCTGCTGGAGAAAGAGTTTTCAGGGACTCGGTATGAATGTGGGAGAGCTGGTGAGCACACTTTCCCTGGGGGACGGCTGGGAGGCTCACCAGTCGGGGGGCCAGGGTGGGGAAAAACTTTCCCCCCTTTTCTTCTTTTCTTCTCCACCGTCCAGCACGCCATTGTCCCGGCAGGCCCGGGGGAGCCGCCTTCTAGAAGTTGCGTAACCAGGGCCTGATTCGTTCAATATCACGAGTGTGTACTTTACACTCATTTACATTTTAAATGGGTACATTTTAAGTCCCATCTTTTTTGAAAATATGAAATGTTTCCTAGAATTATACGTTCGACAATAAGATTAGAATCGTCTGGAGTATTGACTCTGAATAAACTTTTAATAAATTGGCGATAAGAATCTTCCTGAGGGAAGCACCTCAGCGCAGCTTCCAACTGGAGAGGCCCTGGGCAGGTGGGGCCCAGGCCGTCTGCAGTGGAGTGTCCAGGCCATCTGTGGTGGAGCCCAGGCCATCTGCAGTGAGGTACAGGCCGTCTGTGGTGGAGTGTCCAGGCTGTCTGCGGTGAGGTCCAGGCCATCTGTGGTGGGGCTCAGGCTGTCTGTGGTGGGGCCAGTGTGGGAGGCTGAGAATCTCTGTGTATCGATGCTTTTGGTCAGTTTTATATGATTCAGCCTTGGCCGTGCCTTGGGGTTTGTATGGCCATGAAAATGAAACTCCAGCAGACACTTCTGTTTCTAGATCCAGCATTTGCCCTCAATGGGCCATGACTCATACAGACATAATGTACATTGATATAGACAAGCTTGTGATATGCACGTATATCAAACGGCCAGACTGCGAGAAGATAAAATGTGGTGGGAATAAAAAAGTGGTAAAGAAGAAATGAGGGAAGTTTGACTTAAACCTTCAGTGTGTCTAGGGATAATTTACTTTTTCTTTCTAAAAAGAGTCAAGAAAGGAGATCACAGCTGGGAAAGACGTTCAGTAAGACAGAGCTGCACCAGCCAAGCTTTTCAAACAGGGCTGAGGGAAAAATGTGTTTCTCATTTGGTTTGTCTTCACCCAGACAACAGAGGATGGGCTGGTTTGAGGGTTGCATGTTGCCAGAAGAGTATCTCTGGATGTTAATTTTTCTACTGTAGCCTAGAATTTTGACACACAAGATTTGAACCCAAAGGAAACCTTTCTAGGACTGGAAAGTCCCCATATTGTGGATGGAGAATTCCATTAACAGTACTGATACCCACACTGGAGTCAGCCTTAAGGAAAACCATGACAGAGGAACAGGGGCCTCCCGACAATCACTGTCCAACTCTGATGAGACTCCAATGGAGAGAAATTTCATCATTATTGAGGACTGGAGGGAGAGATATTTTGGTGACAGATTGGAGCTTGTGGCAAAACTCGGATGACAATGCAAAGCCACTGTCTCTTTTGCCTGAAAATTAGACTGAACATTTTCTTACATCCCAAATTTTGCCCTTTGAAAAAGGCAGCTGTGATTCAGAGAAGGCAACAATCATAGTTATTTATGAGATAATCAGGGGCATTTGATAATATGAAGATACTATTGTTAAGTATTTAAGATGTGATAGGACAGGCACGGTGGCTCACACCTGTCATCCCAGCACTTTGGGAGGCCGAGATGGGTGGATTACTTGAGGTCAGGAGTTTCAGACCAGCCTGGCCAACACGGTGAAACCCCGTCTCTACTTTAAATACAAAAAATTAGCTTGCTGTGGTGGTACACACCTGTAATCCCAGGTACTTGGGAGGCTGAGGCAGGAGAATCGCCTGAACACAGGAGGCGGAGGTTGCAGTGAGCTGAGATCATGCCATTGTACTCCAGACTGGGGAACAAGAGCGAGACTTCATCTCAAAAAACAAAACAAAGCAAAAAACAACAAAAAAACCCAAAAACATGTGATAGTGATGATAGGATTAGGTTAAACAAGCAGAGGTGTTTACCAATGAAATAATATGCCTGGGATTTGCTTTAAAACAACACAGAGTGGGCCGAGCACAGTGGCTCATGCCTGTAATCCCAGCACTTTGGGAGGTCGAGGTGGGCGGATCACAAGGTCAAGAGATCGAGACCATCCTGGCCAACATGGTGAAACCCCCTCTCTACTAAAAAATACAAAAATTAGCTGGGCGTGGTGGCACGTGCCTGTAGCGCCAGCTACTTGGGAGGCTGAGGCAGGAGAATCACTTGAACCTGGGAGGTGGAGGTTGCAGTGAGCCGAGATCGCACCACTATACTCCAGCCTGGGCCACAGAGTGAGACTCCATCTCAAAAAAAAACGAAAACAAAGACAAAAACAAAAACCAATCAATCAACCAACCAAACAAACAGAAAACACGGAGCAGGTGGAGAATTGGGGAGCATGAGCTGACTCGCCCGTGTGTTGACAGCAGCAGAAGTCGGGTGGTGATGGGCACTCCGGCTTCGCTGTATTGATCAATCCATCTTTATGCATGTTTGGAAAGTTTTGTAAGATGTTTATTTTTTTAAAGGCCAGCTATTACCCATGGTGACAAACCTGAGATCAAGCCAAGTGGTCTGGCCCCTGGGCAACCACCAACCCCATCTCTCCACAGCTGAGATCAAGCCGAGCGGTCTGGTCCCTGGGTAACCACCAGCCCCATCTCTTCACAGCTGAGATCAAGCCGAGCGTTCTGGTCCCTGGGTAACCACCAGCCCCATCTCTTCACAGATTGGTTTGAATTGGGGCAAATGCACATTCCTTGAGAGAAGGGAGTTTGGAAAATTCATCCTCTCTGCCTCTTTTCTTTTGCACATGACTGTCCACCTTCCCAGCTCATCTCCTGTCTTTCATCAGCAACTGTCTGTGGGGGAAAAGGTTAGGTCAGATTTTAGTGGGCCATTTCAGATTTTGCAGTAAGAGTTGCTACCATTCATTGAACCTAGATATCACATTATATGTTCTGCATATATTCACTTTAATCTTCTCAATACTGAAATGTAGCTTTCATAACCCAATTTTATGCTTGAGAAAACTGAGGCTTGGAGAGGGTCTGCACTGAGAGAGGCCGAGCCAGGTATGAGCCTGGGCTCCGGCCCCACCCTGCCCATCTCCCTGGCTCGTGGCCTTCCTGAGCTCTGGCCTCATCCTGCCCTCCGCCTCTTCCCTGCAGCCTCCCTGGATTGTGCCCCCACCCTGCCCACCTCCCCGGCCCATGGTCTTCCTGGGCAGTGCCCCTGCCCTACCCGCAGCCCTGGCCCTCAGCCTTCCTGGGCTGTGCCCCCGCCCTGCCCACCTCCCCAGCTCTCAGTGTGTGCCAGCAAAGCAGCCCTGCTTCTGCCTCCATAGACGCTCAGGTCCCCGGCTGGGCCTGGTCATCCTTGCAGCTGGAAACTCTTAGTGGAGTGAGAGCCCCACGAAGGCCAGGCAGCTAGTGAAGATACCTGAGTTTATTCTTTGATCTCTGAGGCGGTCTGGGGCCACAGTGTGGACCTGGAAGCGTGCGTGTGCACTCACAGGTGGAATTTGGCTGTTAACTGCACCTGTGCTCCCGCGCTGCCTGGCGGCCGTCCCTGGTTTCTTGGCCCTGGCCAGGGCGTGCTGATTTGCTCCGGTTCCTTTTTCATTTCTCTGATGGTCGATGGAAACTATTAGTTCATTTCCAGCGTTGGACGAATGTCAGTTACTTAGCTAGGGTCACGGGTTTTGATGGGAGAATTGGGCTAATGGTAGTGATGCCAGTGATTTCTCAGCTGTCATTGTAGATAGCAGAGATATTCCATCTCTCACTGAAGGCAGCCCAGTGGATTTTAGTCAAGTTAATTCGAATTGTACTCTAAAGCTAAATGAAATGTTTATTTCTATGTTGGTAAATGGTATAGAAAAAGCTGCTATTGAAATGACATTTATTCATAATTTGGTCTGTTAGGAATATGCACGCTGAATGCTGATTTGTTTACCTAGATGGAAAATTGTCTCTTACAGAGATGAAAAGCATACCAGATTTCAGTTTCTTATGGTGCGCGTGTGTGTGTGCGCACCTGCTCACACAGGGGAAGGTAGCTAGCAGGGTGCGAGCCCTCACCATGTTGAAGGGGTTTCGTAGACACTGCTTCACAATCCTCACACCTGAGGTTTGGGATACTGTCCCTTTGTTGCCACCATCACTGCCGCTGTTGTTGTGGTGTAGACAAAGTCACTTGTCTTCCTGAGGCCAAGTCACTCATCCAAGGCTGCTGGCTCACAGGGCAGGGGCTGGGCAGTCTGGTCAGCCCCCAGCCTCCCACCCGGTGCTTCTCCCTCCCCATGTCTGAGCCAAAGCCTGCAAGTCCTCATGTCGGCACCCACCTGTCTACCGACAGGCACCCCTATGAGACGGCTGGCTCTGTTCTCGGCTCCCCGTGGAACTCCTCCCAGGGCCACCCGTGTTCACACATGGACACAGGGACGCCTGGACCCAGGCGGGCCTATGTGTTCATTCCGCAGATAATCAGAGGCACAGATAAAATAAAGCTTCCAGTTGATGGGCACCCAGCAGACAGGGCGGTTAGTTTATGTGGGCTATAGGCAGAGTCAACTGGAAAATTTTGATCACTTTAATTTACTATATCCAGCATGCCTGCTGTATTCGGCCGGCACTTTTATCAAGCCCTGTGAGGCGGTATTGATTTTTTTATTTTCTGTGTAGGATAAGAAGACAGAGAGTTAGGAACAAGAGTGAATGAAGAACTTTCCTAGATTGCTGCTTTCTCCAGCTTATTGCGTGCTGTCGTTTGTGGTTTCGGATGATGGCCAGTGCGTCAGGGCTGCCCGCAGCAATGAGCAGACTGAATAACAATGGAAGGCCAGACAGGAGAGATTGAAAAAGGATAAAGAGGCCGCTGGAAAGTGAGAAAGTGCATGTGAGAAACAGGAAAACAGGCTGGGCTGAGGAAAAAGTGTCCGAGGTGGAGGTAGCCCCGTCAGCACGTTCCGTTAAAGTCGCTGCAAACTGCCAGGACAGTTTTTCATCGAAGAGTCTGGCTGCAAAGTCTACAGGGAGGAGATGCAAAGCTTCGCTTTATCATTTTCTTCCTTAAATGAACAAAAGAACCTCCACCTCCTCACCCCCAGGAAGCCGCAACACAGCACAACACAGCACAACACAACAGCGGAGGCAGAGCGGCCGAGGAGATGGGCTTTGGTGCCATCCTGGATGTGGCTGCCTCAGTGGCACCTGCTGTCCTCACCACGGTCAGGGCCTGCGAGGCTGAACCTGTCTCAGCCCACATGCCTGACACTCCTGCGATTCCAATGCCCCTTTCCACTCCCAGCCTTCTGAGGGAGTGTGATGAAATTTGACAAAAACTAGAAGCTAATGTGGGTCATTTTAGTAATATGGGTTCTCTTATGTTGTGATGGAAATGGAGACAAGCAGAGTGAGAAACAGAATCCCAGGAGTTTAGCGCTCAGATTTTGACCAACTTTCCTCCACAGCCCAGCTGACTTGATTTGCTTAACGATACGGTGTGCTCACTCCCTCCCATTGTCACCTCTCGCCGCGGGTCCCGTGGCCACACCGTGCTGCCAGGCCCCAGGCAGACAGCACCCTGAGGCTCACGTCCGGTCAGGGGCTCTGCGCGGGGACACCGCCCCTGGCTTCCAGAAGCACATTCCAAAGCCAAGATCTCTGGGTGGCCCTATGGGTGACGGATGCTCCACTCTCAGCTTCCCTGGACGTCCAGGAGCAAACACGCGGGCGGGTGAACACGTTCCAAAGCTGAGACCCCCCGGTGGCCCCACGGGTGACAGAGATTCCCCGCAGGAGATGGACGTTCCACTCTCAGCTCCTCCTGTGGACGTCCAGGAGCAAACACGCAGCGGGTGAGCATATGGAGGTGTGGGCGCCATGACTAGATTGCACTTAGATGATCCCTAAGAAAACAGCCTGAGTCGTGGGTGCCATGGGTGCTGGGCAACGTGGAACGCTGGCTTTTCAGAGGAGAAACAGAGCCTGGAGAGACAGAGGGGCTTGCGGGAAGTGGTCACTGAGGAAGACGTCAGCATCGCCTGTTCTGCTACACACACAGCCCCTGGAGGCTTCGAAGACACCCGATCAAAGGTGACTGTGTAGCACAGCAGAGCCTGCACATGACGGGACCCTGGGCTTGGAGGGGTTTTGGAAAAAGAAAACAGTGATGTGGTAATGGTTCAGCTCAGCTGCGTTTTGGCTGTCACATTAGAGTGACATGGGTCCCAGGATGTTCGAGAGCAGTGGGCCGCACAGCAAAACCAGAAACTTCCGGAATAGGTGAGAGATGACATTTTTAAAAACATGCACACATAACTCTCGTATTTTAAACAATTTTAATTGCAACGGATCCAAATCCCTATAAAAAGCTGGAGTTTTCTGTAGTTATTAGGTCTTTCTTCAGAAGACCCACACGTGTTTCATATCGAATGCCGTTCCCGGGAGATTCTGCTCACGGACGTGTGTGACGCAAGCCCTCAGTTTCATTTCAGAGCATGACATGTACACGTAGTCCACAGGGGACCTTGTCTGGGTAGCTACGTGTACAAAACAACGAAGGGCAATTCGGGAGCCCAGTATTTGGGATGTGTCTGTTTTCCAGCTCCGTGAGTTCTGGCTTTTGATGACATGAAGGTTCTCACTGTTTCTGTGCTTCGTCTTTAATTTTGTAAAAAGAAGAACGCAGTGATATGAAATGGACTGTGCACAAAGCCGGTTCATTCACACATGCTCACGCTGGCCACACTAGTGTCCTCTCTAACATGCTGGTGGTAGTCCTGGAACAGTTGGCTGGGAACTCTGTATTGCATGAATGGAGTGGAGTTCAGTGTGAAAATGATTTGTAAAACCATGATGTAAAGTTCTCTTTAACAAGGGTTTTGGTAAAGTATGAAGCTGAATCTGAAGTGGTATAAATTAGACTTTAAATTGGACTTACATTAAAATCTTCAGGGTCAACACTGGACTATGAAATAAAGGTAGCTGTTAATCATGCTATAATGAACACCTGAGACTAAAAATCTGATCTGGAATTTGAAGCTCTTGCTTTTTAAACAGCGTATCTTTAATCCGAAAGCTCCGTTTGCTCTGTCAAAATCAGGTAAAGGAGCCCGTTGTTGCCCAGGTAATCCCTGGTGGTCACTCCCGGAAGGTGCCTGTGTGTGCATAGAGGCCTGATTTGATTGGGGTTAAATTTCAGTTAAATAAAGTTAATGCACGACTTTTAAAAATGTGGCTTGCCAAAGCTATTTATTTTGCACAGAAATTAATGCCTTGTCATCAAATGAAGTTAAGGCCCGTCACCCCCAACCCCGATTCTATTGGAAATCACCGTCGTGACAGGCAAGGGAGGGGTGGACTCCGAGGTGTGTTATGTGCGTCGATATCTCAGGGCTTCCTGAACACTTTCAACTTAATTCTAGAGCTCCAGGAAGCCCAGGTGAAACGGTTTATTTAACCTCGCAGCACTTTGCTGGGAGCTCCGAGGCTCCCTGTCCCTGGAGGCATGTAAGACTGGAGGGGACGGCCATCTGTCCTGGGCCGTTTCTGCCGAGACGCGAAGAGGCCACGGGTCCGGCCATTGTTCCGTCCTGGCTGCGTTTGTCTTGCTTGGACTCCGTGACCCACACTACCCTGCAGAGGCGCAGAGGCGTGTGTGGACTTAGCAGCTGTATCTGTTGTAGCTTTTTCCCCCACCTAAGAGTACTTACTTAAAAATAAAGGGCCATGGTGCAAAACGAAAGCAGTGATGCAGTAGAAAGTAAAAGCCAATTAACTTTTGTATTGTGTGTTGTTAAAATGACTGTGTGCTACCTATTCCCATTTGCAGGTAGAATCTACTCAGTGGAGACAGAAAATCATCTTCTAAGGCGATCTGTGATGCACAGCAGTGATTTTGTCTCACATGTAAATACAAATTTAAAGTAAGCGCAGGGATGGCTGAAATAATCTCGAACAGGAGAGAATGTTTCTTCTACTTTTGGAGTTGTGGTGGGCTTGGGTCTTTCTTCAGAAGACCCACGCTGATTACAGCACTGTGATCTATTCTCACTGTAAAGGGCTATTTTACAGTTGAAATAGTTGCTTTATTTACAATACATAGGTTCTGTTATAAAAGACAGCAGGCGCAGTTTGAGGGAAAATGTCACAATTGGGCGAGGAACCATCACGCAACCTTAAAAAAACCGAAGACGCTGAAATATTTTAAAGCCATATGGTAGGCTCACTTCTTGGCGTACTTTTTCAGAAATCAATTTCATTTTAAAGCAGAAAAGCCTCATTAAGTGAATATATTAACTTCTCCTTTCCCCACATGTTCCCACCCCATAAGGTAATATTAACTGAAGATTCGGAGTGAAGGAAAACTGGGTCTGCAAGCCGAGGTGGGGATTTTTCTGGGCAGAAATCTGTAGACCTGAGGTGTAGCTGAAATCCTCACAATCATGGACCTTCCTCCTCACTTCAAAATGGGGGTAACCGAGCCTGGTCCATCTATTCTAAAGGATGTTATGTCAGATGAACTAAAGGTAGCCAAAGAGTTTTTTCGAAACTCTAAAGCACTAGACAGATACAAGAGGTTGCCCCTTTGGTTTCCTTTTCTTTTTGACTCTGTGTGGGAAATTCAGTATTTTCACTGATTAATTGTCCTCAGTAAGACGCACAACCGTATTTTTTTTAAAAGAAGATTAATGTGTCGCTGTAGCGTCTGGAATCAAAGTGCTATTTGAAAATCTGACCCATCATAACAGTCAGATGCTCGCAGAAAAAGATAACAATGAAAATAATGACAATAATGACAACAATGAATGTTAAACATGGAAATAGGCACATTACCATTATTGCTTAGCATTAGCTGTTGTTAAAGAAAGGAGGACTGAAAAAAAAGGCATTTCTTTCCATTCAAAATACAGACCTGAGCATTTAACTAGAATCAGAAGAAAATACCACTGAAAATGGAATAAATGGCTTCGGTTTACCCAGGTTATTTCTAAACAGTAATGCAAAGATGTAATAGAAATAATTTAGACATATGGATAAGAACCTTCAAATCAATAGCACTAGCAGTGCCACACAGCATATGCTGATGCAATCAAACAGAATTGAATTTCATACAAATGTTGGCAAATCTATATCCGATTATCACAGCAAAACTTCATTTTCATTGATTTATAATGTATTATTATTGTTCCCACCAAACTGCCATAGACAGCCATTCAGCAGCTGCGAAGTGCCTTAAGGGTAAATACAGGGGCTCGGTGATGGGGTGGGCTGTAGACATTTAAGAGGCCAATAACTCATGGGGCGGCAGGTGCGACGTCCCAGCGGCTCCCTCCTTGCTCCTTTTAATCGCATTAGATCATTCTTTGAGAGTTTTGATGACATGGGGGCGTACTTGTTTGATATTCATGCATGAATCAGGTCAAAAGAAAGGAAATGTTTTGTAGCATACAAACATTTAGCAAGGACGAGGCTGGACAGGTCTGTTAAACACAAGCATGTCTCTGTGCCTATATCCAGTCTGTGTCCAAATCAATAATCCATATCTATATCTACATCTATCACCTCCACGCCTCTCTCCGCCTCTGCCTCTATACCCATCTGTCTCTATACTTGTCTGTCTCTATACCTATCTGCCTCTATACTTATCTTCCTCTATACCTATCTGCCTCTATACTTATCTGCCTCTATACCTATCTTCCTCTATACCTATCTGTCTCTATACCTATCTGTCTCTATACTTATCTGCCTCTATACCTGTCTGCCTCTATACCTGTCTCTATACCTATCTGCCTCCATACCTGTCTCTATACCTATCTGCCTCTATACCTGTCTCTATACCTATCTGTCTCTATACCTATCTGTCTCTATACTTATCTGCCTCTATACCTATCTGCCTCTATACCTATCTGCCTCTATACCTGTCTCTATACCTATCTGTCTCTATACCTATCTGTCTCTATACCTATATGTCTCTATACCTATCTGTCTCTATACCTATCTGCCTCTATATCTATCTGTCTCTATACCTATCTGTGTCATGTGAAGACACTGTTTAGGCTGGTATTATTTTTAGGAGCCCTAACTCCTCCATGGCCCATTCCTTGCTAAGATTCGCAGTCTGTGTGTCTCACACACCTTTCTTTTAGATGTCTCAGTCGACTGTTCTGTTCTATTGGAATTCCCAGTTGACTATTCTATTCTATTGGAATGAGAGATTTTTCTTCCCAGCTTCTGCTTCCCTGGACATCCGTGACCACAGGAGACTGTTTCTGGCATCGTCTATGCAGCATGGTTCTGCTCTTTTGAACAGGGATTCTATGAACAGTGATTCTCCTTGTGAACTTTTTTAAGAAACAGAAATGGAATTAATAACAATGAGTTAGGTTATTATGTTAAGGTTTTAGCTCGTGGCTGTACAAAATAAAGCAGAAATCTGTGTATCATTTGTATTCTTTCTTTGTGTCTGTCAGGTTGACATGTCACCTTCCTTCCCCATGTCTCCCTCCTGTTGTTGTCAGCCGGCATCGCCTGTATGTACATATCGTGTGTGGAGTCACATGTGTGGCCTTCTTTGTGTCTGGCTGCTTTTGTGCTACATGTTTTAGAGAGTCACCTTTGTGGTCATGCATGTCACTGCTTGTTCCTTTTTATTGCTGAGTCTTTTTTTTTTTTTTTTTTTTGAGACAGAGTCTTGCTCTGTCACCCAGGGTGGAAGGCAGCGCTGTGATCTTGGCTCATTACAGGTTCCACCTCCTGGGCTCAAGCCATCCTCCCGCCTCAGCCTCCTGAGTAGCTGGGACCACAGGTGTGCACCACCATGCCTGGCTAATTTTAATGCTTTTTGTAGAGATGTGGTTTCGCCATGTTGCCCAGACTGGTTTCCGACCCTGAGTCTCAAGCGATCCACCTGCCTTGGCCCCACAAAGCTCTGGGATTACAGGCGTGAGCCATGGCGCCTGGCTGCTCAGTCATTTCTGATTCTTTTTCCATTTCTCCTGCGGCTCCCTTTTTCTGAGGTATGGGGGCTGAGGTCTAGTTTAAAGGATGAAGGGGTTATAGGATAAACAAAGGAGTTTTAGAAGCAACAAAATCCCACGCTGCCGCTATTTGCTGAAATGACGGTGGCCATCATGTAACTGACCTTGGTCCCCCCCGACGTCTCCATTCCCCTCCTCTCTTTCATGGTCTTTCTACCCCACTGCTCTGTGTGTTCTCAGCACCCGCCTGCCGCTCACTGGTGCCGTGTTAGAGAAGAGCAAGAATTCCAGGAAATCGAAAGCTCTGTGCTTCTTTAGAGACATTCACGTGTCAATGCTCCGACTCATACGGAAAAGAAAGAGACTCAGAAGTGCCGAAATCAGCTTAAGAAGAAGAACAAAACTGAAGGGCTGCTCTTCCTGATTTCAAAATGTTCTAGGAGCACAGTCCTCATGGCAGCACGGCTCTGGCGTAGGGAATTCTTGGACTAATGGGGTAAAATTTAGAGCCCCCAATAAACCCTTGTATATACGGTCAATTGAGTTTTGACAAGAATGCCAAGAAAATTCAATGGACAATTTCTACAGATTCTGCTGGGACAACTGAATATCCACATAAAGAGAATGAACTCAGACTCCTACCTCACACACACACACACACACGCTAACTCACGATGGGTCACAGACCGAAGTATGAGACCAAAACTCTAAAACTCTTACAAGAAAACACAGGAGCAAATACGAGTTATGACCTTGAGTTAGTCAATGGTTTCTCAGACAGGGCATGGAAAACACAAGCAACAAAAGGAAAAAAATAGATAAATTAGACTTCATCAAAATGAAAGATTTTGTGCTGAAACAATACCATCAAGAAAGTGAAAAGACAACTCCAGGAATGGAAAGAGTATTTGCAAATCATAGGGACCCAAATTCAGAGTAGGTAAAGGACTCTCACAACTCAGTCATAGAAACCAAATGACCCAACTTTACACGCGGGCAAAGGATTTACATAGACGTTCCTCCAAAGATTTATGAACGGCCAGTAAGCATGTAGGTTTAGGGAACGTTTAATATGGCTAAAGAGACTCATTGCTGCTGATCCGCAGGGGTCTTAGTTTACGAACACCACGGTGATCTCTGGAAGCCGCGTAGTGGGTGCGCGTCATGCACGCTGGATCACAGAACCTTTTGCTCGGAGTATCCCGAGCAGTGAAGGCCCTGTGGAGCCTTCCCTGGGAACACAGACAGAGGCCTTAGCCTGTTCTGGAGACTGAGTAATTGAGAAACAACAGAATTGTATTGCTCACAGTTCTGCAGGCACCAGCGGATTCAGGGCCTGGACTGTTCCTCGTGAGTGGGCTCTCAAGGTGTCCTCATGGCCAAAGGTGGCAGAGGAACACACTCCAGCCTCTTGTATAAGGGCACAAATCCCATTCACGACGGTGCAGCCCTCATGATTGAACCACTCCCCAAAGCCCCCACACTGTCACTTCAGGTATGAGGCCGTCACATCGGGATTCTGGGGCGTCACCAACATGCAGAGTGGAGCAATAGAGCTGTCATTCCACACGAGGGTGTATGGAAGCCTGGGCGATGAACATGCGTTTTCTGTGGCTGCTCACCTAATGAGGGGTGGACAGACCACACCCCACTCCCTCCAGCTGCATCCCTCATCGGATTCACCCGTGCTTCCATGGCCCACATCTCTGCCTTCTGGTAATCATGACAGGCTCATCCTGTGCTGTACAAAGCAGGAACACTCTAAACAAAGCATAGATTTTCTTAGAGGCATCTTCGGAGATGAATTATCTGTGTTTTGCCCTCTTACTTTCTACGACTTAACCAGTAGCAAAAGTGAGCACCTTCTGCTGGACTAAATTTGCCCGGCTCTGGTGTCATTTTCAACTCTGCCTTTATTAAGAAAATGATCACCACAGCAAGAAGCCACAGAGAACTCCAGTGGAAACACACAGTAGCAAGAACTGTGACGTGGAGGACAAGTTCAAGGCTCAGTGTGGCGCAGGGTTGGTTTCCAGGGCCAACTTGTCCCCCCCAGGGGCCAACAGGCTCTGAGCATTTGCTGTTCAGGCTCTGCCTGTCTTGGGAACCAGTGGCCTCAGAGCCCCCGCTCACCCGGCTTCACACCTGAGCACGGAACTCACTGGAAAATGTGGCAATGCCTAACAAAGCTGTGGCTCTTCAGTGTGACTCGGGCAGGAGCTGCTTCCAGGTTCTCAGAATGACACCTCCAAGATGGGCACCAAGCTGGTTCCCCACGGTGCCCACATCCCGAAGCGTCCCAGATCACACAGCAGCGGCGGATTTGAGTCACCCCAGGCCTCTGCAGACAGGTGCAATAAATAAGGTGGCATATCTTGATGTCACTTCTGTGTTTTTGGATAGTTTTACACCTACAGGGGTATGAAGAAGAGCATGTGAAGCTTTTAACATATTCTTGTGGCAGAAACACCTTTTGTGTGTTTGACAGCCAGAAATCCCCTTCCTTCCTTCCTTCCTTCCTTCCTTCCTTCCTTCCTTCCTTCCTTCCTTCCTTCTTTCTTTCTTTCTTTCTTTCTTTCTTTCTTTCTTTCTTTCTTTCTTTCTTTCTTTCTTTCCTTCCTTCTTTCTTTCTTTCCTTTTCCCTTTCTTCTCTCTCTCTCTCTCTCTCTCTCTCTCTCTCTCTCTCTCTCTCCTTCTCTCTTTCTTTTTCTTTCTGATGGAGTCTCGCTCTTTTGTCCAGGCTGCAGTGCAGTGGCACAATCTCAGCTCACTGTTACCTCTACCTCCCAGGTTCCAGTGATTCTCTTATCTCAGCCTCCTGAGTAGCTGGGACTACAGGCGCGAACCATCACGCCTGACACAGTTTCGTATTTTTAGTAGAGAAGGGGTTTCACCATGTTGGCCAGTCAGGTCTTGAACTTCTGACCTCAAGTGATCCGCCCGTTTCAGGCTACCAAAGGGCTGGGATTACAGATGTGAGCCAGGGCGCCTGGCAATTTCGGGTTTCAGTGAAGCTAAACGCTCTCAGGGTGTTGCGTTCGTTGTGTTAATGAGATCTCGTTTTTGCTTTTGGAGATGGCCTGGATGAAAGCTGCCCTCTGCCCTTTCGTGTCTGCAGACCCTCGGAGTTGGGTGTCTGGACCCTGCTCCCACCTTTGACGGCCAGAGCCCTGCCCTCACCCTGCCCGTGCTCCCGTTCCTGAAGGACCGTGGAAAAACACGAGACAGGGCGAGAGCTGGCCGAGCTCCCATCCCACCTCCTTTCCCTCACCTGCCCCCACTGCAGCGTGGAGCAACCATCCCCACCATCTAATTCCAGAACCTTCTCATTGCCCCACACGGCACCCGCATCCCTCAGCAGTCACTCACTCCCATCCCCACTCCCAGGCCTGGGAAGCTGCTCCTCCGTGTCTGGGTCCCGGGGTTACGGGCTCTGGACGTCACGTAAATGGAGCCGCACCCGAGGCAGCATTTTGTGCCGGCTTCTCTCCCGGAGCATCGTGTTCTCGCGGCTCCCCCGCGGGGCAGAGCGGCCAGGCCGTCTTTTCTCTTCTTGGCCGAGCGCTGTTGGGCTGTGGGGACCCCGCGCTGGGCCCGCGTTCACCCGCACGCGCACGTGGCGGTTGTTTCCGCTGCTTGGCTGCGTGGAGACCGCTGCTGCGCGCGTCCCGTGCAGGCCTGTGGGGGACAAACCTTCCTGTGACCCGGGCGCACACCTAGGCGTGGACGTGCTGGGCCGCGGCGGCCCGTGTGCGGCTTCCCCAGGGCGGCCAGGCTGCTTTCCGCAGGGGCCTCGGGGTTCGCTCCGCTGCTGGTGGAAACTGGCTGGGCTGGGCTGGGCTGGCTGCCGGGGGCTGACTTGGCTGCGTTTCCGTAGCCAGCAGCTGTGACCGTCCCACAGGGGCTCTGAGAGTCCCGTGAGGCCCGGATTCCAGACCATCCTCCGGTGCGCACGAGTAACTGAAAGTGCAGTGCGCTCCTCCACGCCTGACCATACGTCTTCCTACCAGCTGTAATTTCACGTAAATGATTTCTCAAGATATTCCATGCACACTGAAAGGCACGATACAGCACAGAGCCAGGGACACGTGGAAAGAAACGAGCCTCGGCAGCACCCGGGAGGCCGCTCGCTCCTGGGACTCAGCGCGCTGGCCTTCCTTTCTCACTGTGCGCGGTGCCACGTGTGCGACCCGGCGGCCTCACGCTCACTTGTGTCTCTGCTAACCCTGTGGTGATGGCCCAGGCGGTCCCAGCCCGTCCCCTCAGCCTCAGCTCGGTGTCTCAGCCGCCGTCTCAGGGCGTCTCCAGCATCTTCCTCACAGGCTGCTTCCAGTTCCAGGAAACCTGCTCCTCCTCTCGGCTTTCCTGGGCCGTGGCCAGTGTCCTGTGGGTTCCTGTTCTTCCTCAGAACGTGAGCATCGAGCCAGGAGCCAAGTCCCCCGCTGTGGCTCAGGTGCAGCTGCGGGGATCAGTTTCCACCAGTGAGGGGCATGAAAAGGCCACGTGAAAATTCTCCCTCCCCAGAGCAAATGGCACCCAGGGCCCCGGATTCCACGCCTCGCGCAGGGTGGAAAGGAGGCACCTGCAACAGCTTCAACCACGAAGATGAAGGCAAGACCTGGGACCATAGCCACAAGGTGGAGAGGCCCAGGGTCTGCTCAGGTCCCGGGACGGCGGGCCCGGCCGCCTGCAGTCTCACCTGTCACTTGTGGATGGCGTGAACCGCTGGCCTCTGGGAGCTCCTCCGTGTGGGGACCTCTTTGTTCTAGAAGCTTAGTCCTTAGCCTAATACCCAGGCTCGGTGACTTGCACTTCCATCCACTCGGATGCTGTATTAGGATCCGGATTACCCGATCCCTGGCTTCGCCTCGTCGCCCACCCAACGCTTTTCCCCTAAGTGACCCTTTGGGTCCTGAGCTCTGACGGTGGGTGAGGCCAAAATGCTGGCTTGCAGATGTTTGGTTTGGCTCTCATCTTTGTCCAGATATGTTTTACAGGCCCTGTCCCCAGGCAAGCATGACGTTTGGACAATAGACACCTGTGGCACTGGACTAAGGCTGCCCAGGGGCAGGGAGCAGGGGAGCTGCACACCTGAGTGTGGCAGCTGTGACTGTCACGGCACTGGCTCTTAGCAGCTGTGCAGCTTTGGGTTAGTGCTGCGACCGGCCATCTGTCAGAAGTGGTTCATAGATAGTTGTTCCTACCTTATAGGACCATGGTGAAGGTTGCAAGAGCTCATCCATGTGAAGATTCTGAAGGGCAGCCACAGGGAGGAGAGGATGGTAAGTGACTGTTTCATCCACCCCTGCCCCGGGTCGTTGACTACTCATGCTTCCCTCACCCTTGCCCCTGCCCACATTAGGCCGCCATCCCTCAGGAGCAGGTGCCTAACCTTCTCGGTGGCATCCGAGGTCCGTGCCCCAAGGCCTCTCTGATCCTTTCTTGCTGCCTTTGGCCTCCGCTCTGCCCCAGCCCAGAAGCCCTGGCATGCTCTGTGGCTGCTCCTCTTGGGCCCTGGGTGTGAGCTACTCTCTGGTGGAAATCGCATCCTCCGTCTAGGGATGATGGACTCACTTTACGACACAGAACTCAAGACACCATCTCCACGGCATCTTTCCCCTGTGACTCTGAGATCTGCATTCTGTTCCCAGAGAGACCTGACTGAATCCTGTGTTTACGGGTTAATTGTTGACTTCTCTGTCGCCCTTTGTGAGGCCCCATGTTCCTGCAGGGCAGGGAATGCCTGCTCGTGTTTCAATGTCTGGGTACCCAGAGAGCGGCCTAGAGTGGGCAGGTGGACACCCACAGCTTGTGGCTACATGGGGTGGCCGGTCCTTGGACTGTTTTTCTTGGGTGCTCCTCAAGAACATTGTGAAGTTACTTTGTCCACGTTTTAACACCGTGGAACTTTACACATTTCTAAATTGACATCTAAGTTTTTTCCACCGTGTTTAAATAGTTGCAAAGATGTAATTCCCATTATATTGAGACACATATTGATCTTTTAAAGTTAAACTTCTACAATACCTTTAAAATCTATCTTCTGGAATCTAAATACTACAGTAATTTGATACATGCTAGCTATTGTCCACTGAAAAATACATATACAGGCTCCTCTTGACAGCTGGAAGGTTAATATTGTTTTTTTCTTTTAAACATGTGTTTCTGTTTCTCTCCGCAATAGAAATGCACCCCAATGCTATGTAGATATTATGTTTGAAGTTTCTTGTCCATTATCTTACACTTCTCTGCCACAAAAATATGCGTGTAGCTACAATGCAAATAATCGTAAAAGTTTTATGTCCTTAAGGCTCTAATTTTTTTGGTATTAATATAATTATCATTAGTGCATAGTTAATAAAAAATACATTGTAAAATTTGATCAATAATTATTAATAATCTTAATAATTATTAAACATGATTAGAAGTATGTTTATTAATGGGATGGATACAGCTTTTGCCTCCTACTTAGTTATATATTTGTGGATAAATATTCCTCATTGCTAGAATGGGATAGTGTTTATCTGCAAACCTACTCCTGTTTTCTGTGTTTATAGATGTAAATACTGAGAAATATAAGTGAATAGAAATGGAAGGAACTTCATTGTATAAACAGCACTCAACGCTTTGATCTCCTTCTGAGTTACACGCCAATGTTCACACGGTGGTCTTTCACCAAAAGGATTTCTGATGATCGATCAGCCCAGGACTCAGGTAGTTGCTCCCTCCACCTTGTTGGATGCAAAGATTCAGAAACCGTCCGTCTTGAAAAAGCTCGTTGTCATGAGCCCCAGCGGCGCTCAGGTCTGTGGATCTGGTGGCACTGTTGCCATTCTCCCGCTGCTACCTGAAGCTCGCTGTCACCCAGAGCCAGTGTGCATGAGACTCGGAGGGGAGGGTAGGCGGGGTATTCACTGTCACCCAGAGCCAGCGTGTGTGAGACTCAGAGGGGCAGATTGGGGGGGGGTCCACTGTCACCCAGAGCCAGCGTGTGTGAGACTCGGAGGGGAGGGTGGGGGTTCACAGTCACAGAGCCAGCGTGTGTGAGACTCAGAGGGGCGGATTGGGGGGGGGTCCACTGTCACCCAGAGCCAGCGTGTGCGAGGCTCAGAGGGGAGGGTAGGTGGGGGTTCACAGTCACAGGCACATTCTCAAGCCAACCGGCATGAGGCAGCAGCAGAGGGGACACTGAGGACCTGGGTGCTGAGCACCCCAAGGCCATCCGTGGCACAAACCCTTTGAGAGCTGTGGGCTTTCCTCTGTTGTCCTCTCACTGAAGGGCCCCGGTTTGTCTCACTCCCAAAGACTTGCTTTGTTCCGGAGCTTCGTGGATGGGGTCCTTCACTACTTGCATCCATCAAGCACTTTCGCTGTGCTGACGGGTAACTCTGCTCTGCGGAAACCCCTTCCCTAAAGTGACCCAACCGTGAATGAATGAGAAACCCACAGAACACGGAATCTTGTGAAGATCTTTTGCCAGTCAAAAAAAGTGGCCAGAGGTAACCACCTTTACACATCCTGTAACTCTGCCAGCCCATTCATTCATTCATTCTTTCCTCATCTGTTTATTCCAGAAACATTCACCAACAACTACCATGGGTCAGGCATGCAGCCCTGGGCAAGAATGACAAAGAAAACATCATTCTTATCCTTAAGAGTTCGAAGTCTAGAGGCAGGTGGGTGCAAATGTCTGTAACAGCAGCTTCGTGTCACTGGCAAGACAGTGACAGGTGTGCAGTTCTCAGCTCCACTGGGATGGAAAGGGAGGCTGGATGGCGTTTCCTGCAAAAGACGCTCTCCTGGATGAGCCCTGAAGACCACAAAAGGCATGGGCTAAGGGGGGAGGCTGGAAGTGAAAGGGGGTGCCCACAGACCACAGGTGGCCGCTGTGGTTTGGTTTAGATGAGACGCCAAGTTCAAGGCAGGGGGTGGCCCAGACGAGCCTGGGAGGTCACAATGACAAGTCTGCACCACATGGAAGGGCTTGGAGCTCAACCCGAGGGCAGCGAAGAGTGTGAAGGAGTGGTCCGATCAGACTTGTGACTGACTTTTTGTGTCTATGAACAGGCTAGATTGACATGGTACACGGCACTGAGTCAGAGGATTCCTGATAACGTAATGAGAGGTGGTGGGAGCTGCGGGTGATGGAGGGAGAGGAAAATTAGGGCGGAGTCCGAACTGGCAGGGCGCCATCATCAGGTGATTTGGGGAGAGGCATTAGGGACAGGGAATTACCCGAATGTCTTCAAATATTTAGCTTGGGCAACTCCTTCCAAGAGATTTACAGGCAACACGTGAGGCTGATG
Organism: Rhinopithecus bieti; assembly: GCF_001698545.2. Classification (NCBI taxonomy): domain Eukaryota; kingdom Metazoa; phylum Chordata; class Mammalia; order Primates; family Cercopithecidae; genus Rhinopithecus; species Rhinopithecus bieti. The sequence continues at coordinate 4,902,699 of NW_016841755.1, read as the reverse complement.
TCTGCTAGGGATGCCTGGCGATTCCTGCACCCGGTGGGCATGAAGGTGGAGGTGTTGGAGCCTGCTGTGAAGATGGATGTGAATGTGGTCAGCCACCGGGTGGTAATGACGCTGCTGGAATGAATGGCATCACTGAAGGAAGCAGCAAGGAGAGAACTGGGCTGAGGCTTAAATTCAAGGGGTTTCTGGCTCGACAGTGAGTGGAGAGACAGTGAGACCGTCAGCATCTGCTCTGGGAGGTTGGGAAGATGAGGATGGCGAGACTTCCCGGGAGACAGAGTCCTGAGAACTGTGGGTGGAGGAATAGGACTGGGAGGGCTCTAGGGTTGGAGGCTCGTGGTTAAGGGACACAAAGGGGCAGAAGGATTCTGACTCAGACTCCCCCACTTTGTGGTTTCCAGTTGTTTTAAGACGGAAGCGCTCACACGTTTCTGTGCTGAGGACGCAGGGAGCAGGGACTCCTCCATCAGACAGGGAGGGGCGACGGATGGGCACGGCCTCAGGGGGACAGACAGACCTCTGTGGCTGCTTGGGGGCTGTGGTGTGACGGGGAGTGGATAAGACGTGGGATTCTTGGGATGTGGAGCCTGAAGGCGTTGAGGGCTCTTCCTCAGGTAAGAGATGAGTGGGGTGAGGTCAAGGCTGAGGATACAGAGCTGAGAGTCATCAGAATCATCGCGGAGTGTCTGATGTGCTGAGAACCTTTAACATCCATGAAGTGCTGAGAACCTTTAACATCCATGAACGAGTGAGTGGTTAAATTTACATTTTTCTGCAGAAAAAACTTTTTGAATCCACCGACCCTAACTGATGACCCTCTGCTTTCCCATTTGTGTGTGTGTGCACGTGTGTGCGTGTGTGCGTGTGTGTATATGTGCATGCTCGTGCGTGTGTGTGAGTATATGTGTGAATGTGTGCATGTCTGTGTGTGAGTGTGCACGTGTGTGTGCATGTGTGGGTGTGCGCATGAGTGTGTATGCACAAGTGTGTGTTTGCCCGTATGTGTGAGTGACCCTTTTTATGACTTCAGTTCATACACGTGTTCTCTATTAACTCCACTTAGCCCATTTTTTGAGAAGTTTGCAATAAAGAAAGTGGTCGGTGAAAGAGCTACAATTTAACCAGCATCATTCATTAACCAGGATCATTTATTAACCAGGCAGAATCCATAGTAGGTTTCAACTCTCATAATTAAACTAAATCGACTCAAGAATTCCTTTGTCTACATTTGGCCTGGTTTCCTGGGTATCTCTTATTCCTGTGAGGCAGAAACCAGACAGTAACTCAATGATGTATTATTTTGGAAATGCATTTTTGTTATGGGCATCAGAGTCACCACTCAAATCAGCAACAGTTTTTTATCAAACAGGCATAGTTTAGACCGTATGGCATCGTGTATGTGGTTTTAGAAAACACAGGTTCAAGCTCTCTCTCCTCTGGATTGAGGTTACAGTCTAATAAATGAACCTTAGTTTAGAAATGACTTGATAGACATCTGGCCAGGTGAATGCACCTGGAATCCTCTCACTGGGAGGAAGGCTAACTGGGGGGGTTGGAGGGATGGTGCAGGAATGTAACACCCCTTCCTAGTTCCTGTCAACTCCTCCACCATCCTGGAGCGACGGGATTTTACTTCTTCCCGGTGAGCGCTTTTGAGGTTTAAAGGGTTTTGTTTAGGTGACTGGTTGGAGGTGACTGGTTGGAGCACAGCAGAAGAGTCATTGCTCTATCACGCGTGATAAGAGGAAAGAGGGATGCGTGGCTCAGTTCTAGCTCCGTTTTGCTCTCATCACCTACAATGCAAGCGTCAAGCTATTGTGTTAGAGAGAAAACGCCTGTTCCTTGGCGGGGTTCAGATGATGCCTCTACTTTGTACAATTGCTGGTTGCATGAAGTTAATCCTAATCAGGTCAACAAACAATGGTTTCTTTGGGATTTGGAAGCAGTTTTAAAGTTTGTAATGACAGTGTCATTGATTAACAGGTCTAGAAGGGGGTGACTGCCTTATCCCGGAAGACGTACAAAAGGCCATATTTTGAGATTGGATTTGGATCTTATTCCCATCTTTATTTTCACTCACATGGAGTTGTAGTGAATGAGGAGCATGATTTGAAGTGAGCAGACCTTGACGCTCCTTGACTCCATCTTGGACAAATTACTTAATTTTCCTGTACTTCACATGGTGTTGATATACCTGCCTATGTCTAGGACAAACCAAGAAACACTGTACACTTGTTTGTAGAAGCCCGAACTGTTGGGGATCATGATAGATACTCCACTGAGGTTACATTTTCCAGTGAATTAAATCCTGCTTCCTCAAGGGCGAATCTTAAAATTAAAAAGAATCTTTAAAGACATATTAAGAGGGATTGCTCGAGCCCAGGAGTTTGAGATCAGCCTGGCATCATCGCGAAAAACCTCTACCAAAACCAAAACCAAAACAAACAAAAAACACCAAGCCCCAAAATTAGCCAGGTGTGGTGGTGCATGCCTGTGGTCCCAGCTACTCTGGAGGTTGACGTGGGAGGATCACCTGAGCCCTGGGAGGTCCAGGCTGCAGTGAGCCGAGATGGTGCCGCTACACTCCAGCTTGGGAGACAGAGTGAGATGCTGTCTCAAAAA
>NW_016841755.1:4830160-4899807 GCF_001698545.2 Rhinopithecus bieti | reverse complement strand
AAAAAAAAAAAAAAAAAAAAAAAAAAAAAAAGATGAAAAGAAATACTGTGTTGTACATTGCTGATGAGGGTTTCCTGAGATACACTGCAAGTTTTCTTCTTTCCTGAAGTGGAGACGATGAAGATGAGGGGGTGTTTTCGAGATGACCGTGCAGCTTCCCTTGGGTGTGTGCCAGCTGCAGAGGACCGGCCTCTTCTCTGGAGCCAGACGTCCCCTACACTTCTGTCCTGTGTGCCGCCAGACCTCTGACCACCAACCACCCTGCTGGTTTTAACTCATGGTGGGTTGGGGGCCGGTGAGCCAAGGACTGTAAAGAGGTATGTGTCAACATGGAGGCGCTGGAGGACGGCTGGGGAGCCACAGGGTCCACTCTCACTCTCAGCCTGCCACGGCTGCCTGCCCCCTGCCCCGTCTTGCCCTTCTACACTCACAGGACTGGGGGCAGGTGCTTCCTATCTTGCATGGTTCTATCACTCCATAGTTTAATTAAATAGCATCCATACTGATGAACTATGAGTAAGGGAATAGGGACATTTTTACTTCTATGAAAACTTAGTTGAAAGTTTAGAAAAGACTAAAAAAAAAGTTGCTAAAAATACTTACTGTTCCATCAGGTTTGGCAAGGCAGCAGTGAAAGGTCTGAAAAATGATGCAAGTATAAATGGACTCTGCTGTTTTGTTTCTTTGAAAGTGTTTTAAAATCTTTATCCACTTTAAGAGAAACCAAAAATGAGAATCATAAGAAATGCATTTTGACTGTGGTTTGTGCAAATGGTGGCATTACTATTACCCCCTTTACAGAGAAGGCTTGGGCTGTATACCAGAAGGCTGGTGAATGATGTACACGTGAATGTTTAAGATGAAAACAAACTAAGATTAATAAAAGTGAAAATGATGTCTATCTATCATCTATCCATCGATTTATCATCTATTGACTATTTATTAACTATCAAGTATCTATCCATCCATCTATCATCTATCTACCTGTCTATTATCTTCCTGTCTAGCTGTCATCTACCTATCAATACATTATCTATAAACTATCTACCATCTAGCTACCTATCATCCATCTATCTATCTATCTATCTATCTATCTATCTATCTATCTCTATCTGTCTATCTATCTATCATCTCTCCATCTATCATCTATCCATCCATTTGTCATCTATCCATCCATCCATCAGTCATCTATCTGTCATGTGTCTATTGATCTGTCATCTGTCATGTATCCATCATCTGTCCAGAATGACCCCACACTTTCGCCCCATGCTCGGCCGACTGGCCAGCCTGCCCGGAATCCATCTGCTCTGATTCATCTCCTACAGACTGAACTTGCACAGCAAATGGCAGAAGGAAAGGCCAAGAGTTTTGTGTTCAAGTGGACCTGGGTTCAAGTGTTGACTTTCCCACCGACCTAGCACTTTTATGATTTGGGGCCAGTCGCTGCGGCTCTCCAAGCCTTTGTTCCCTTATCTAGATAATGAAGATAGTAATTCCTATTCTGTTGAGTTTGATGAGATGTAGAATTTTAATAGTGTGTTTGGCTCATAGATGCTCCATAGACCAGGTGGTGACGATTACTCAAGTCACCTTGGAGACATGCTCTGTGGCTCAGGTGGCCTCACCCTGGCAGCCTCTGAGGCTCAGGACAGGTGTGGGGCCGCAGTGGTGTTACCTGCTGAGTGGGGTTTAGGGTGTGAGGGGCTGTGCTGCTGCAGGGTACCCGGGCGTGCTGCGGCCATGGCTGAACCAGGACAGGGTGAACGCTGAGCCCCCTGTGCATGCGTCCCCGCCCCACCCCCCATCATGTGGGTGAGAGTGAGGAGCCAGAATTTGCATCTCTGTGATACAGAAGAGGTAGAGAAGAGCACCACACACACATTGGGAAAGGAAAGGGCTCGGCCAGCCCTGCAGCTCCTTGGCTCCGCCGTGCCGAGTGCTTGGCACCCACCTAATGCTTCCATGCACCATCCCCCTGAAGAATCTGGCATCCCGGTAAGGCGAGGAATATCGTCCCACTTGGCAAATGAGGAAACAGAGACTCAGAGACGTGGAGGATTTGCATTTGCCCTGGAATTCCTCCAGAGCGGATGGTCACAGGCTTGCTGAGGACGTCTCACTGAGCCCTGCTGGCCACGAGGCACACAGGCCAAGAGCGGCTGCCCAGGAGGCTGGCGCCACGAAGCCCAGCCCCACCGCCTCGCAATGGCTGATCCCTACGGCCATGTGGAGGCTGAGACAGGTGGGGTGGCTGAAGACCGCATGGCTGGACGGTCTGGGTGCCACACCTGAGCTGTACATTCAAGCTCAGAGATTCTCCGGTCCCAGGTGCATGGCTCTGAGCCTGTGGCAAAGCCAAGGGAGATTATTCTGCAATGGCCTTGAGAGGGCCTGAAGGTCACTGGAAGGTCACTGCATCTTCCACACACTCTTCATGTCTTCCCTCAAGGCCACACCATTTTGTCCTCAAGGTGCACCTTTAGCTCTGATGTGCGTGGGAACACCAAGGTCCACACTGTGCTGTGAGGACGCTGCTCTCACACAGCTCATCTGAAGCTAGCCTCTCCCTGCCAAGTCCTGCCTCTTGTTTTCGTACAGTCAGAATAGATGTGTAATGAATAACGACTCATTTTCAACACAGAGCCTTGGAACAAACCGATTTTACACGTTGTGGTTCTGTGCTTGCACCCTTAAACAGAACGTGTTGGGTTTTGGCAGCGACTCTGCAGAGATCACTAATATTCTGCACATATCAGTTTAGAAATTTTCCATGAATGAAGGGAAATGCTGACGCGAAGCTGTGAGGTCACCTGGGTTTGTAATTGCCTGCTCGCTGCCGTGCGGTGATAACACTCAAGAAACGGTTCCAAGACGAGGCTGTCAGGAGCAAACGGAACACAGAACGGATGCAGGTGGTTACCTGGAGCTGCTGCACTGACGCGCAGAGAGACCTGCAGAGGCGCAGCGGGGAGCTTGGCACAGACGGGAAGCCGCGGGGAGGGCGCAGACTGCACCGACCTCAGGCAAAGCAACCACAGGCGGCCGGGCGACTCGTGCAGGGAGGAGGCAGGCGCAGTTGTGTGCGTGCCGCATCTGCAGGAGCCTGGACCACACTGGGGTTTGGCTTGGAATGGCTTTTGGAGTCTGTGCCCTCCACCAGGGGCCCGTGCCAGTGAGGGGTGGCCCTGGCAAGGGGACTGGACGCCTGTGAGCATCACTGGTCAAATGCGAGGGAGGACGCAGCAGCAGCCTGCAGCCCCAGAACAGGGAAGCCAGGTGGAAAATGGGCAGCGATGGTGCTTCCAAGGCGGCTGCTCTTAGGGGAGCTCGGCTTTCCTCCCGCCATGGAGTTTGGGAAACATGAAGCAGGAAAACAGCGGCTTTCTGTGAATTGAAAAATGATGTCCTTTGGCGAGCTGGCCGGCTTACACAGAGTGGAGGCCTGAGCTCCATAGCGGCTGGCTCCTGCAAGCTACACCTGGCGGGGATGTCCAGGGACCAGCAGGAGGGGGCCTGCACCCCTCCCAGCTGGAGAAGAATGAGCCTGGCGCAGGCAGCACAGGGCTGGCATTTGCCGTGATCCTTGGGGCCCAGATCCAGAAGAATAAAGAGAATAAACCTTTCTGACTTCTTGCCATTATTCTCTGGTGGAGGCAGTTTTAAAGTTTTACCCTCGGGCCAGCTCTTTGTGGAGCTGGGATGTGAACATGGCTGGCGGGATGTCAGGCTCCTGACCTTCACAGGTGGGGAAATCTTTGGGAGTCTGGCGAGGCTTATCCACCCTTCCCAGAAGAATTTAAAAATGCACAAAATAAAATACACAGCATTACCAAGGAATCAGATTGAAATACAATTAGTATGATAATTTAAAAAGTTGACAGAACAATACATGTGCTTTTAATGGATGCATTATGTGACCACACCCAGCCGTGAGTCTTGCGGCCACCAAACTGGAAACCGTGGCACAGACATCTCAGGTGGGAGGGAGACACCTGTGACTTCCTTCTGCTGAGGGCGCAGGTCCTGTAACACCACTGCGGTACATTGCCTGCTTTTGTCATCGAAGACATTCGAAATCTCAGTTTGAGGTCGGTGAAAATGAAGATGAATTTTTTCCCCATCTGTGGTTTTTGGGTCATCTGGGAAGAAGATGCCAAAATGAAATTAGGCACTGAAAGCTTTCCTGACGGGGGTCCCTGTGAGCAGGGGTGGGAGTGGGGGTTGCCCAGCCACGGTGAAGGTCAAGGGTGGAGAGGAGACTGTGGGGAGGAGCACTGAGGAAGAGCCTCGGGCTGAGCGGAACCCTGGAGCAGAGACACCTGACCCCAGAGTGCACGCTGGGCACACAGCCCAGTTCACAGCCCACAGTGCCAGCAGAAGCTGGAGCAGCCCGCGGGAGTGTTTTCCGGGTGCCCTCGGCTGGGTCAGAGCCTCCTTGACCCCTGCTCCCGGGAGGGAGGGCTGAGTGCACGCTTTGCAGTCATGCACCGGCCCATGACGGAACCCCCAGTTTAGATTCATTTCCAGACTCCTCGTGCAGGGAAAGGTGGAGTTTGCACACGTGTGGGCCCTGGAAGACCCAGGAACAGCTGTGGCTGCCGGGCAGGTGAGGCAGGCATCACGGATGGTGCAGAAGGGAAGCTCCTGGCCCAGCCACATGTGCACAGACATGCATTTCCGTGGCCCCAGAGTGGAAGGAAGTGCTTGGCAGAGGATTTGGAGAGTCGGATGAGAGGGGTGTGGAACAGTGGGGCTGCCTTGAGGCCTGGCCTGGTCCCCACATGCACTGTGCCCTTGGCCCTTGGCAACTGCGCTTGGCCAGGATAAATCCCATCTTCTTTTCCTTCTTCCACGTTATCAAATCCTTGTCTGTTTTGTGCTGAGATGTTACTGGTAAATCTGGTGGCTCAGGAGCCAAGTCCATGGAGATTTTTGAATTTTAATGCATAGTTCCCTGAGCCATGATTTTGGAATCTTCAGTGAAAGAATTTCAGAAACCACAGGAGCCCTCATAGAGTCCCACAGGCTCTGTGCGTGGCTGGGCTTCCCTCCGAGCTGTGTCTTGCTCTGAGCCGCTCTGGTCGCCACTCTGCTGGGAGGGTGGTGGGCCTGGTTCTTGGGAGGGCAGAGGCAGCTGTGGGAGTAGGTGCAGGGCCTCAGAACAGGAGAGCCTCTCCCATACAGCCCTGCACTCTCACCTGTCACGTGCCGCAGGTGGAAATGACTTTGGACAGAGGGCAGCTATAGCTGTGTCCATCACTGGTTGAAAAAGCCCAAACTTTGAAGATTTGTATGTGTTGGAAGACTTTTTTCTTGGCTGTGTGGCTGTCTATTATGATTGCAGGGTTGTTTTGAAAACATATTTTTACTGATTTTTGTTATAAACGTGTTTTTGAGTAAATATCTGTCTTTGTTTCAGCAAATAGTGGTTACACATGAAGCTGCTCTTCACATCAGTGCCAAGGACCCGCTGGGCACTAAGAGGGCCTGGGGCAGGGGCTGGAGGCCTGGGGTGGGAGCTGGAGATTCTAGGTGGGAGCAAGAGGGCCTGGGGTGGGAGCAGGAGGCCTGGGGTGGGAGCTGGAAACCCTGAGGTGGGAGCTGGAGACCCTGAGGTGGGAGAAGGAGGCCTGGAGCATGAGCTGGATGGCCTGGGGCTGCGGCCTGGGGTGGGAGAAGGAGGGCCTGGTGTGAGAGTTGGAGGCCTGGGGTCAGAGCTGAGGGGCCTGGGGTGGGAGCTGGAGGCCCTGGGGTAGGAGCTGGAGGGCCTGGGGCTGGAGCTGGAGGGCTTGGGGCTGGAAGTGGAGGCCTGGGGTGGATCTGGAGGCCCCAGGATAGGAGCTGGAGGGCCTGGGGCTGTGGCCTGGGGTGGGGGTCAGGCAGTGCTCCCCAGGTAGTGCTCTCCATTTTGGCTGGTGGCCTGTAAATATTTTATGCCCTGATTTGCTGATTTCATGGGGTGTATTTCATTGAGCTGTGGCTTGTTTTCCAACGTCATGCTTTGGTTTCTAGAAATAATGATGTTCTAATTTGCAAACATGTAAAAGGAACCATCATTTTTCAAAATCTAGGAAGACTTTAAAATGATACTTGGCTCGGCCTCTTGGTGATGTGTGTGAATGTTCCGGAATTCTCAGACATGAGGGTGTCTACCCTGTGGACAAGCTGCTCTGGAAAGCAATGCCAGTGCATTAATTGAGCGGTGAATGCAGTGAGTTGACACTATGCTTTATAGATACCTAACTGAAAACGTATTAATTGAGATTTTGTGTAGTTTGAGGGATGGAAACAAAGATCAGGCTCCTCCAGTTAATAAAAAATGTAGCAATGCAGCACATATCCATGGTAAAGATGTCACAGTGAGCATCTAAAATTGATTTAGGGCTGGGTGCCGTGGCTCAAGCCTATAATTCCAGCACTTTCGTAGGCAGAGGTGGGCAGATCACCTGATGTTGGGAGTTCGAGGCCAGTCTGACCAACATGGAGAAACCTCGTCTCTACTAAAAAGTAAATACAAAAAAATTCAGCAGGGCATGGTGGCACAGGCCTGTAATCCCAGCTACTCAGGAGGCTGAGGTGGGAGGTTTGCTTGACCCAGGAGGTCGAGGCTGCAGTGAGCCGAGATTGTGTCACTGCACTCTAGCCTTGGCGATGGGGTAAGACTCTGACTCAAGAAAAAGTTTTACTTAGCTCATTGTATATAGGCTTATATTATGACATGTTCCAAAGACGCATTCGAGGTTATCGGTCACAGCACAAGACATTGAAAGAATAAATGGAAATATCAGCACAAGGGGAAGCAGAGGCGGGAAAGATGAGATGGAAAAATGTTGTTCACAGAGGGACACACGCAGCCCACGGGCGCTGTGAAGACCCACGCAGCCCCACGGGCGCTGTGAAGACCCACGGCAGGCAGGACCGTGCACTTCCTGGCAGTCAACAAAAATGACATACAGCTTCTTTCAAGATTTACAGCTGACTTGTGAATTATCAGTATGACCAGATAAGTATTGAATTGTCTTTATTATTTATACTAGTGAATAATGTTGGATCCATATTTCTAACGTTTATATAAGTAACATCACATTATCCACTTGAATAACAAAATATCAGTTGCTCAGTGACACTGTGTTGATGCTGGACGAAAAAGTATCTCATTCTTCACAGAGAGAATGTTGTATGTTTCTTGTTCAGTGTGTGCTTTTGGTCCAATCTAAGGTAGCTAGGCAACAAAACCTGCTTTGTAGAGCTTATTTCTGGTGGGCACCCCACCTTGCAGCCCAGGGGCACTGCCCTGCCCGGTTCAGGATGGGACGACCTGTTTGGAGTGCGAAGGTCCCCTGATTCCGCCCTTCTCTGTCCTCAGGTCTGTAAAATTGGCTTTATTTGGCATTTTCTCAAAACGGAGGTGGAAAAACATGCTGAGACTATGCTTAGATCACAAGTGCTGTTACTATTACCTGCCTGTTTCTTGTTGAATGTGTGTTATTCAGGAAGGCAGACTACCTAAGAATATAAATCTTATTTTTCTCGTTAAGAATCTGTGATTTGGAAGAAGTCAAACAATATATTCTATTTTTAGCTTTTCAGCCCAAATGTAATCATGAAATCAAGGTGTCCACTGCGTGAAAAGTGAACTAAGAAATGGCACACGTTTTTTTGAGACGGAGTCTCACTCTGTTGCCCAGGCTGGAGTGCAGTGGTGCGATCTTGGCTCACTGCAAGCTCCGCCTCCCCGGTTCTGACGATTCTCCTGCCTCAGGCTCCTGAGTAGCTGGGACTGCAGGTGCCCGCCACCACACCTGGCTAATTTTTTGTATTTTTAGTACAGATGGGGTTTCACCGTGTTAACCAGGATGGTCTTGATCTCCTGACCTTGTGATCCTCCCGCCTCGGCCTCCCAAAGTGCTGGGATTACAGGCGTGAGCCACAGTGCCCGGCTGAAATGGCACACGTTTTTAGGATCTTTACAGCACTCTACATTTCTTTTTGCTGAAGAAACTAAATTTATTTAAGATATGTTTTTAAGAGTTTTAATATTTAAATATGAAGAATAGAAAATCTTTTTACCTGAAGGTGCAGCCTCTTAAATACTGCTCTTTGTTGACATTCGATTGGAAGCAGGGAGCCGTCATTAGGAACCATATATTTTTAGGAAATCTTGCACTTTTAAGCAAATCATTTTCTCAGGCTGCATGTGTTATGTTGGAATTATGTCTAAATTAAGATATAAATCTCCAACATAGGAGCCATCTTTTCATTATATCTCATAGAAGATTGTGCACATTGTTGCTACTCAATTAACTAATAATAATAATGCTAACAATAATGTAGCAATAGTCAACTTCCATTTGGTCACACATCCTGCATATACAGTCATTGTGAAAGCATATCATCTCTTAGATTATGTGTTGTGCTCGGATAAAATGTGTCATCATCACGAAATTAGAGTTAATGGCAGGAAGGGGACCTCTTTGATCAGCCCCTCCAAGGCCCTCTGCACACCTCTTAAGTATACCTCATTATGAATTCATTTTAAGCTTCACTGAGTCCCAGAAATTAATTTGACATAAATTTCATCGTAAGGCTCTGGAAACTTTAATTTCAAAGGTAATGCTAAAGTAGGATTTTCTCCCCGTGTTCAATACAAATGCTTTAGACAGATATCAAAGGGCAGGTTGAGTGTACCAGCTGTCAACACTTTTTTCCAAAATGACTCTGATTTAGCAAACATTTAATTTTGCATTTATCTCTCACCTGTATTTCTAACACATTTTCTGACATCTGGTCTCCTTGATCTCAGCGGGATCATGATGTGAAACAGTGCCTTGTCTGCTGGGGCCAGCACAGGAACAGAGACGTGGAAACGCGGGTCTCCGGCTGTCCGGCTTCAGCAGGCCCCGTTTTCTTCCCTTCAGTGAACATGCACTTATACGTGCGGCTCCTTCCCTCTCCAGGTCACACTCACACTCCTTTTAACTTGAGAGCTTCTGTTTTCACCCCTGGGATATTCCGGGTTCTTATGCAACCCCTTTTCCTTTCTGTTTGCTATTTGGATTCTTAGTGATGCCTCCTTTTTCCCCATCCGTATTTTTTATCCTCATTCTTTTTTTTTTTTTTTTTTTTGAGACAGGGTCTCACTATGTCGCCCAGGCTGGAGTGCAGTGGCGTGAACATGGCTCACTGCAGCCTCAACCAGGCAGGCTCAAGTGAGCCTCCCGCCTCAGCCCCTGAGTAGCTGGGACCACAGGTGTGTGCCACCATGCCTGTGGAATTTCCTCATTCTTCATACTTTTATATTTGAGACAGTCTTGTTCTGTCACCCAGGCTGGAGTGCAGCAGTATATCTCGGCTCACTGCAACCTCCACCTCTGTGTTCAAGAGATTCTTCTTCCTCAGCCTCCTGAGTACCTGGGAATACAGATGTGTGCACCACCATGCCCAGCTGATTTTGTGGTTTTAGTAAAGATGAGGCTTCGCCATGCTGGCCAGGCTGTTCTTGAACTCCTGACCTCAGGTGATCCTCCCGTCTTGGCCTCCCAAAGTGCTGGGATTACAGGCGTGAGCCACCATGCCCAGCCTCCCTCCGACTATTTTTTTTTTTTTTTTTGAGACAGGGTCTCACTATGTCGCCCAGGCTGGAGTGCAGTGGCGTGAACATGGCTCACTGCAGCCTCAACCAGGCAGGCTCAAGTGAGCCTCCCGCCTCAGCCCCCTGAGTAGCTGGGACCACAGGTGTGTGCCACCATGCCTGTGGAATTTCCTCATTCTTCATACTTTTATATTTGAGACAGTCTTGTTCTGTCACCCAGGCTGGAGTGCAGCAGTATATCTCGGCTCACTGCAACCTCCACCTCTGTGTTCAAGAGATTCTTCTTCCTCAGCCTCCTGAGTACCTGGGAATACAGATGTGTGCACCACCATGCCCAGCTGATTTTTGTGGTTTTAGTAAAGATGAGGCTTCGCCATGCTGGCCAGGCTGTTCTTGAACTCCTGACCTCAGGTGATCCTCCCGTCTTGGCCTCCCAAAGTGCTGGGATTACAGGCGTGAGCCACCATGCCCAGCCTCCCTCCGACTATTTTTTTTTTTTTTTTTTGAGACAGGGTCTCCTTTTGTCTCCCAGGCTGGAGTGCAGTGGCACGATCTCGGCTCACTGAAACCTCTGACTCCCGGGTTCAAGTGATTCTCCTGCCTCAGCCTCCCCAGTAGCTGAGATTACAGGTGCGTGCCACCACGCCTGGCTAGTTTTTTGTATTTTTAGTAGAGACAGGGTTTCACCATGTTGACCAGGCTGGTCTTGAGCTCCTGACCTCAAGTGATCCACCCGCCTCGGCTTCCCAAAGTGCTGGGATTACAGGCATGAGCCACCATGCTCAGCATTTTTTTTTTTTTTTTTTTTTTTTTTTTTACCTTTTTCTGATACCTTCTGGAAGGCACTTTGACCCAACTCTTCATCACTATTCCTCCTTCTATTCTTTTATAATTCTTGAATGTGTCTACAGTATGTGGAACAGGTGGGCAGGAGTTTCCAAGAGAGAAAACCTCTGTGCGGGGCAGAGCTTTGGGCAAGGGATTCTTGCAGGAGAAGTGCAGGCAGCACCTGGAGAGACAGAGCTCTTCTTCTGGGGCTTGGAGGGTCTTGAATGTGAGCTGACAGGTTTTAGACTTTTTTACTTGCAAAACTTTAAAAACACACAAATATGCATAAAGAAAAAACATGACAATAATAAAAAAAAATTCTACAATTGGAGGTAACTGTTACCTTTTTTTTTTCCTTTCTAGACAGGGTCTTTCTCTGTCACCCAGGCTGGAGTGCAGTGACATAATCACAGCTCACTGTAAGCTCGAACTCCTGGGCTCAAGCCATCCTCCTGCCTCAGCCTCCCCTGTAGCTGGGACCACAGGCATGTACCACCACACTCAGCTAATTAAAAAAATTGTAGAGACCCATGGTGTCACTGTGTTGCCCAGGCTTACCTCAAACACCTGAACTCAAGCAATCCTCCTGAAGTCAAGCAATCCTCCTGAAGTCAAGCAATCCTCCTGTGTCGGCCTCCCAAAGTGCTGGGATTACAGGCGTGAGCCCTCTGCCTGGCCAATTGCTAACATGACGTATTTAACATGACTTGACGTATTTTGTTTGCTTTTCTTCCCTTTTGCATACAACACTCATACTTTCAAAGACCAAAAAATGTTCCTATCATGTGATACTATTTTGTTTCTTAATTTTTTTTAACTAAAGACCTCTTTTTTTCAGTACACGCACATTTTTAATATGGCCCCAACCAAATTCAATGGCCTGGTTATCTGTTCATATCTCTCTTATGGCTTTACAATCTGATCTAAGGATATTAAGGTATGAAACGGACAAAGACAATAGCCTTTCTTTGGTAATACATATAAATATTTTCTCCAAAGAATTATCTTTTAACTTTGTTTTTTGTTTTTGTTTGTTTGATTTTTGCTGTGATGCAGAAAATTGTAAGTTTCGTGTGCGCTGTTTCTGGCCCTGGCATCGTGCTCGGAAAGGCCTTCTGCAGCCTAAGTCCATGAAGGGACGTGGCAAGTTCTAAGCAGGTGGATGAAATAAATGGGGCAGCACCTCGCCTGATCCTCCAGGTGAAATGTCCAGGTCTAGCTCGGCTGGCGGTGCACAGGAGAGTGCCAGTGCTCCACGGAAGAGAAAAGTGGAGTAAGAGGGTGGGACCCTGGTGGGGAGAGGGAGGGTGACAAGGCCGGGCGGTGGCCTGGAGGAGCAGCCAGAGTCGCCGATGGGGTGAGGTTTGGGGTGACCCTGCTGAGTTCAGGCAGAACTCTGGGAGGACGGTGTCCAGCAGCTGGTGGGAAGCACAGGCCTGGGGTGGGCAGGCAGAGCCAGACATTTCTTGAGTGGGGGCTCCCGGAACACAGGCATCGCCGCAGGGCTGGTGCAGGCCTCACGGGCCTCAGAACACCTCTTTCCCACAATGGCTGTAGATTCTCATTGAATTTTAAGAAAAGTGACTTCTACTCAAATGTAAGAGACCCAAATTCTTAGAAGGTGGTTTAAGAATGAATTTTTAAAAAACCACTGAACACCAAATGTATTACCTACATTTTAGATCCATTTTCATCTTCCGAGTTGCATTGTATCAGAAAGCATTAAGAAAATTGTTGTCTTATAATATGCAACTAAGTGGTGTTAAGGTAATGGAACATTTGTGCATGTTACCAAAATGTCTTTCTATTACTTACATTAGTTACATTAGTATAGAGAGGGTCTTTTAAACCCATCAAATATCATAAAAGTTCCACAGGCTGTAGACAAGATTCGGTAATATGACAGGAATTAAGGGAAATGTTAAATTTTGTATTTGTTTGTTTGTTTGAGCCGGAGTCTGACTTTGTCACCCAGGCTGGAGCGTAGTGATGAGATCTGCAGCCTCGATCTACTGGGCTCCAGCATCCTCCTGTCAGCCCACCAAGTAGCTGGGACTATGGCATCCACCACCACACCTGGCTAATGTTTGTATTTTTAATGGAGATGGGGTTTCACCATGTTACCCAGGCTGATCTCAAACTCCTGAGCTCAAGTCATTTGCCCGCCCTGGCCTCCCCAAGGGCTCGGATTACAGGTGTAAGTCATAGTACCTGGCCCCAGAAATGTTAAAGCTTTAAAAACAGATTAGAATTTGTATTACTGTTTTTTTGGATTCCATGTGACCTGAATGTCTAATTGTAGACCAACTGCAGATCTACTCATCAAACATTTTATTGTCACCCCAGATAGAATTACCCTGAAAGGACACATCAGGTGCTAACAAAATGCATAGATGGAAAAAGAATCCTCCTTTAAATAGAGTACCCTCCTGGTTCTCCTATTTTGTGTCATTAAGCACAATTTGTGATACTTGGAACATAAGCATGGGGTGTCCTTGAGCTGCAGGAGGGAGAGAGGTTAGCATCATGAAATGATGGCACGAAGCGAGAGCCATTACAGATGGAGAAGGAGGGTGGGTAATTGGGTCCAGCCCCCAGGGTTAAGTACTGCATTCTTCCACAGTATATTTTTAGTGTTTTACTTAGCCTAGTTTCAAAATTCCTCTAGATGATGAGGCTTCTCTCTTTTCTCCTGGAAGACAATTAAACAGACTAACAGCTTTTGCTCGAAGAAAGGTTCCTGGTATTTGGTGTCAACTGTGGTGTCTAATTTTGTCTCATGTGTGTTATCGATGTGTGGTGATGGCATGCAAGCCTACTTATTTGGTTCCTTGCCTAGTTATTACCCACTGATCTATTCATGTTTCCTCTCTTAAGTTTTTTTTTTTTTAGCCAAAATGACATAAATATAAATCTCTCTTTATTTTTAGTTTTTCTTACCCAGATTTGTTCTCAAATGGGAAGAAAATCTCCAGATATTGTTGAAAAAGATATTGGAGGCCGGGCGTGGTGGCTTAAGCCTGTAATCCCAGCACTTTGGGAGGCCGAGACGGGCGGATCACGAGGTCAGGAGATCGAGACCATCCTGGCTAACACAGTGAAACCCCGTCTCTACTAAAAATACAAAAACTAGCCGGGCGAGGTGGCGGGCTACTGAGCAAGCA
Source organism: Rhinopithecus bieti (assembly GCF_001698545.2). Taxonomy (NCBI): domain Eukaryota; kingdom Metazoa; phylum Chordata; class Mammalia; order Primates; family Cercopithecidae; genus Rhinopithecus; species Rhinopithecus bieti. The sequence continues at coordinate 4,886,223 of NW_016841755.1, read as the reverse complement.
CGTGAACAAGTCTGTAGTCCCAGCTACTCGGGAGGCTGAGGCAGGAGAAGGGCGTGAACCCGGGAGGCGGAGCTTGCAGTGAGCTGAGATCCAGCCACTGCACTCCAGCCCGGGCGACAGAGCGAGACTCCGCCTCAAAAAAAAAAAAAAAAAAAAAAAAAAAAAAAAAAAAAAAATATTGGGGGGGGGGAGACGCCCCTTCCCTTCCTCGTGGCAGCGGAAGCTGTTGATGCCTTGGAGGGATGGGCCTCCTGGCCCCCCAGGCCTCAGTCCTGGAGCTTCCTCGCCTCACGGCCCTGTGGCCCCAGCACAGAGAGCGTGGCACTCTCAATTATTCCTACTTGGGTTTTGTTGTGCACACGAGGCTCTTCTGGTTCCTGGCTGGTTTCTTGGGGTTTTGTTCTGCACCTCACGGCTCTACCAGTCCCTCCCTTCTGGCCTTTCCGCCCCCACCACACCCGGGACCCTGGTCAGCTGCTTCCCGCCGGGGACAGGCGGAGGAGTAGGCTCGGTGATGAGCTTGGGGGTGCCTGTCATACTGAGGACGTTTCTCATCTCCATTGTCTTTCCCTGGGGTAATTTGTACGGACTCTGGAGCATTTGAAAAGATCCTCTTAATTTTGACGCCTGTGGTAAGTGAGAAAGCTGGTGAACGCCGCCAGAGCCGAAGGCGACCTGGTGTGCCCTCCATCCCTGCTGAGGCCGAAGTCCCCCACCCCTCGGGCTGGGTCACAACGTGGACTGTCACTGGACAGCACGGTGGCTGCTGTGAAGACCCTTGGAGGGGTGCCAGCGTGATTCTCCTTTCAACTCACGTTGCTTCTGGTTGGAGTTTGAATTCGCTGTTGAAAATTGCAGGTGGCGTCATATCTGTGTTCATTGCATTATATATTTGCAAGCACGTGAACAAGTGAAATGTCCTCAAACTCTCAGCATCATCTGGGCCCTGGGTTTCAGCCTGGCACCCTAGTCCAACAACACCCCCTAATCCAACAACACTCCTGGGTCTTGAGCCTGGTTCGTGTGGGTCGGAGGCTGACGGGGAAGCCAGTGTTGTGATGTTAGAAGAGGCGATTCTTGTCGTCCTGCCCCCAGCTGCTCAGAAGAAAAGGCACGCACGTGCACCCCCCACCCCACACTCACAGCAGCGAGACAGAAACACAACCACACACCCAACATGCAGCAACGACAGCAGGAATTTTAAACACCCTCAGCGGGTCAGCTCCTTCCTTTCATTCTTACGTAGCTCCGTTCATGGAAGATTATGATTTTGCAAGTGCCCCCGAATGAGAAATGCCTCCTCTTCACCCCCACTTGTTATTTGGACCCCCAGTTTAACTCTCACAGGCTGTCCTGGGGACCCAGGATCAGATGGACGGGTTAACTGCAGATGCCGTCGGGCAGCTAAGTACTGCGAGTTTGGAGGCTTTTCTCCTCTTAACTGCTCTCTTTCAGAAACAAAACTGAGAAAGAAGAAAAAAGGAAGAACACACAGGCCCCCACAAAGTTCCTTGCCCTCGACCACTCCCTGAAAGCAGGTGCCCACCCAAGGAGCCCCCCACAACTCGGTTGACCCCACCTGGAGGCCCCCAGGTTTTGCGCCTGTGCAGAACATTGCCACGTCTGAAGCAGACGTGCGCTTGCAGGTCAGAGACTGGGGCTCAGATCCTGGGGCTCTGTAGGCAACTGGATCTCAGAGGATGAAGAGCTCTGTGAGAAATGGTGCAGTCTGAGTGTGGGAGGCGGACTGCAGAGCGCTGTGTGGCGGTGCTGCTGGCTGGAGTGGCCTCAGGAAGCAGCAGGAAGGCGACAGTCCGACCCTTCCCTTCCTCGCGGACAGAGACTCAGAATTGCATGCTGGACTTGACTGTGCCTCCCATGCCAGGGCTGCGTTGATGTGTCAGGGGTCGTTCCTCTCAGGGGTGGTCGAAGCCCAGCTTGGCCCAGCATGGAGACGCTCCGGCGTCCCACGGCTGAGTTTCTTGTCTGAGGCTGCTGGCTACTTGCGGTGTGTGGAGCACGAACCCAGGTGGTGGGAGGTCAGAGCCTGCTCTCCGATCTGCCCCCGCCGTCGCCCATTTTAATAACAGTGGGATTTGTGCAGTGACTGGAGCAAGCACAGATGCTCTGAGGGAACTCGGGTGGGCGCTGCCCTGACACAGAGGTACACAGAGGTCAGAAAAGGCCCAAGCTGAGAGTTGACATTTATGACCAGGTGAGAGTGAGGAAAGTCAGCAGGAAGGCGCTTTCTCAGCACCGAAGGTGCGTCCTGGGTCTGGAGAGAAGAGAGAGTCCCACTCAGGAGGCAAGAGTGGCTCTGTGTGTCTGCAGCCTCCAGCATGTGGTGTGTGGGGGTGACAGGGGTCCCTGCAGGGCTGAGGTGGAGTGTGTGGTGTGTGGAGGTGACGGGGGTCCCTGCAGGACTGAGGTCCAGCTCCCCCTCCTGCAGAGCATTTGCATTTCCTTTGGAGCCTCTGGGAAGTTTCAAGTGTGAGGGAGTGAAATGAGAGTCATGTTTTGGAATTTCTATAGAACTGGAAAATAAATGGAGGGGCAAGAACGTGTTGGGAGGGAGAACAGCTTCAGACCTCCAGCACATCTGAGTGTGGGTTGTCAGACTGGAGAGCAGGGGCAGGCTGGAGAGCCACCGTGGACACACACGGCGCCCGTGTCCGGTGTCGACTCAGTGTAGAAACCAGAGAAAGGACCGACCCCAGGCGGCCTCCAACCTGCTGGTCTGGGCTTCTTGGTGACAGCCCTTAAATAGGATCAAAGCAGGCGGACTCCAGTGCTCTGGCAGAAGGGCCCCTAGTCAGAATTGGCCAGTAGGGAGGCCGGCCTCACGGAGTGCCTCATCCTCCTTGGGAAATGGGCTGGTTTCATGGAGAACAGGCACTGGGCGTGGGCCCTGCTGGCTGACCGATTGGCCCGTTCTCTCCTTCACGCCTCTCTCCTCTCTGTCCCGGAACTCCTGGTGCTTGCTTGCTCCAGTGCTTTGTTTAATGTCTTTTTTACCCGCTAGAATAGAAGTTTCCTGAGGCCAGAGGTCCTGTCTGCCTTGCTCATCACATTGTCCCCGGGACAGAACGCTCGGGAGGCGCCGGATGACCCACTGTCTCTCTTGCTGGTAGGTGAAATAGTTCTGATTCCAGGAAACAGGGAACTGGGAAGCAGAGGAGTGTGCCTGGCCAGTACGTGGATGCTGGCAGGGGCGCCTACCCCTTCCCCACCCCACAAGCAGGAGCTGGGAAGCAAAGGAGTGTGCTGGCCGGTGCTGGCTGGTGCATGGATGCTGGCAAGGGAGCCTACCCCTTCCCCACCCCACAAGCAGGAGCTGGTGAGGGCAGCCACGTTCTTCACGATGGACACCAGCTCTGGAAAGCTAAGTATTCACGCTGTGGAAAGGAAAGAGCAAAATATTTTGGAGGAATGTTGAGCAGATAATAAAAATGAATTACAGAGTAGATGGCTTGCCCTTCAACACACAGCGTCCTGAAGAGCTGCACAATTTTGTTTGGAAACAGTCAAGGGCTTTTTGTAATACTTTACTGCAGGTTTAATTGTGGTGATATTTCAATGCCAAGGAGAGTAATTTGCAGCATGAATACAGCATTAGATTTGCAAGGTCCTACATTTTAAAACCTCTGTTTTAAATGTGAGAGCTTGGTACTAGCACTAGTAGAATTCTCATTTCCTACTCAACTTTCAAAGAAATTGAAGTTAAATGTCTATATTAACGTTTATAAAATTTTTAAGAGTGATTCCCTTATTACATAATTAGCCTCAGCACTCGCGGATCCGTGTGTCTGCTGAGCATCATTACGCAGATCAGGTTCTGGAACAGCTGCCACCCAGACAGCACGGGGCTGACGTGGCCCTGAGGGGCGCATGCCGTGACAGACTAAAGTGCTCAGGGGATACTGTTGTTACGAGTCAGAATTGTTCATTGTAGCAAACATTTTCTTGTTAATAAAGAAAATCCTAGGCAAAATCTGAATACCTAAAGAGGTCATGGTATGTGGTGTGATAGTTAGAGAAAATTGTATTTATGAGCATGGGCCAGCCAGGTGGGCGAGAAGGCCATGCCCATGGGAAGGGCCACAGCCCTGTGTCCTGTGTGCACGTCTCTCCACAGGGAGCTGGTGACTTCATGCCTGGTATTGCATGTGTACAGGGGATAGGCAGGCCCCAAACACCATTCCTGGAGGATCCTCGTTATCCAGGATTGCTCTTCCATCTAATTCCAGAGCTGGAAGGTCTTTGGCTTCATAGATCCTAAGAGACACAGAAAAAAATAATCCCCAGAGAAAGAAGGGTGGAGTCATTCAAAAGGGCTGCATTGAAGACCCCAGCTCCTATAGCTGCAGACAGTCAGCTGTGGGGGCCGAGGCCCACAGATGGAGACCAGAACCTCCGTGAGAGTTGAAACTGTCTGGGTGGTGCTGGCACGGTTAAGCAGCTGAGGAGCCGTCTCCCGAGATGGTTCTGACTCCGGTCAATAATGGTCTGTGTGGAACCTTCTGGCATGAGACACTCACGTGATTCCAACAGCGTGGCACAGCTCCTGTAACGAGTATCTCATCAGGAGACTCAGACTCGACACTTCAGAACCGCAGGGACAGGTCAACCTGTGGAATCCTGAGGACATCTGCTATCAGGTCGCCTTTGATAATAGAAAATAATAATAGAAAACATGATAGAAATGGAGAGCATCTGTGCGATGGTGGCTTGTCCACTGGAGGTACGCGACCCTTCCTGGAGCCTGCAGGTGGAACCCGCGGGCAGGTGTTTGCAGCCCAGCTTCCCCCACCCAGATGCAGCCGCCACCTTGTCCCCACCGTGAATCGTGGGACATCTCAGGGAAGCACAGGGCTTCCTACAGCGTGAGCTCTCCTCTGGCCAACACAGAGGACTCTAGGCTCGGGGAGATGGGGGCCACCACAGAGAGGAGATATCTGCTATCGACAGCTACCTAAGCAAGAGAAAAACTGTGACAAGATTCAGTCACTAAGATGTTGGATTTATTTTTTAACAGCATTACCTAATACAATGGGTAAAGCTATTTACCTTATTCCAAGGTAAATTTCTCTCAAGAAGGATCCAGAAGAGTGAGTGGGGTCTCAGATTCCTTTGTGGCTGGCACAAGTGATATAAGAAATACAGAGCTGTCTAAATTCTAGGTTGTCTGCCTCACAGGAGACCGGGGCATTAGGGACTTGCAGTATTCAGGACCTTAGGTACCTCCCTACCACCCCCACGATGGTCATCGTCATCATCACCATGCCGGGGCTTCACAGTCTCCAGGGTCCCCACCACCCCCACGATGATCATCATCATCATCTTCATCATGACAGGCTCTACAGTATCCAGGGCCTGCACCGACCCCCCACAATGGTCATCGTCATCATCACCATGCCGGGGCTTCACAGTCTCCAGGGTCCCCACTACCCCCACGATGGTCATCATCATCATCATCATCTTCACATGACAGGCTCTACAGTCTCCAGGGTCCCCACTACCCTCACGATGGTCATCATCATCATCATCATCATCGTGACAGGCTCTACAGTCTCCAGGGTCCCCACCACCCCCACGATGGTCATCGTCATCATCACCATGCCGGGGCTTCACAATCTCCAGGGTCCCCACTACTCCCACGATGGTCGTCGTCATCATCATCATCTTCACATGACAGGCTCTACAGTCTCCAGGGTCCCCACCACCCCCACGATGGTCATTGTCATCATCTTCACCGTGACGGGCTTCACAGTATCCAGGGCCTGCACCCCCTGCATGATGGCCATTATTTTCTTCATTGTGGAGGGGCTTTGCAGTGTCCCGATGGTGGTCATCTCATCGCCATCACCATCTTGTCCTGAGTGCCTCCCTTGTGTGAGCTGTGTGCTTTGTTCTTTGCCAGCATGATCTTGTTTGGTAGACTCAGAGTGTTTAAACATATGTAATTCATTAGAAACGAGGTGTGTTTCTCCCTATTTTCTATTTAGTACTTGAAAAAAATGTATTCTGTTGCCTTGGAAGCTTAGAAGGAAGACTGCCCCGCCTCAGCTTTGGTTGATCTGTTGATTTTCCGAGGAAAGTGCATGGCGGGTGGTCATGGGGGGAAAGTTTAAAGTGGAAATCACATATTCCGTGACTTTGAATGTCTCTATTGAGTGCTCAGGACTATCACAACAGAGGCACTGGCCTGAGAGGAAAAACGTGATTTAGCTACATTTTATTCTCCTGGCCTTTAGCTATTAAAACCATCCTTTTGTCCTACCTTTCCGATGATAATTGATATATCTAAAAACTTCTACATTATTTCTTGCTGCTGAGAGAAATGGCAGTGAATTTAATGAAAACAGAGTGGCAGGTTCTAAATTGTGGCAGCTTGCTGGACCTGTGGACCCTCCTCACTTAATACTGTTAACTGAAATGTAAGGTGAAGCTATATTTATGGAAGAAATTTAAGTTTGACAAGCAAAGAAGAAATAAAAAGTCTATGCGGATTGATGCTGATGAGACATCATTGATGGAGTTTGTTCTCTCATGTTTCTAGAATAGTCTATCTGATTTCAGTTTCTCTGAGAAACATGTTAGCTAATTTTTAACACCTCACACCATCTCTGTAATTTCTTAGAGCAGTATTCATCTCAATTCACGCTTGGGAGGCGTTCAATACTTTTGGCTTTCAATGTCTGGCCTTATTTTATTTATATTACATACCGTTTGATTTTTGAACTCTCTGGTGGAATTGTCCCTGAGATGAGATCAGAGAATTTGAATCTCACTGTAGCTCAACTCCACAGGATGCCACGAGGTGCAACACAAGCTGAGGGTGAGGAGATGAGGGTTGAAGGCTCTGAGTTTTCAGCTCTTCTCTAGACACTGCAGCTTGTCTAAAGACGGCTTTTCTCTCAATAAAAATGAGCTTTCTTACCAAGTAAGTGTGAGTTCTCATCAGGCCTCCTGGTTCACCGACTCTCACTGTCACTTTCGTGGTGTCAGTGCAGTGAAGGAACTGCACAAGCTGGGGATTTTTTTTTTTTTTAAAGTTCCATATTGAACTATGTGTTCATTGAATGCAATTACAAAAGAACATAATATCTCAAATTTTGAGTCACAATCTTAGGCTTATTACTGTCAAAAGCAATTACAAGCTATTTTTATGCAGAGCTCAAACATAAAATTAAAGACTCGGAAATGAAAGAGAAACATTTTTAACCACACCATACAGTACTCATAGCAATGTCTGTGGAGCCAAATGTGGAGTGTAGAAAATATGCATATTCTGCAACTCAGAGAGGGTGTTTACAAAGATCAACTTGAAGAATAATTTAGACCAGCTGTTTGTAGTAACTTTATTTCTATGCTTGCTAATATGTTAGAGTACAGGGGAATGAGGGAAAGATTGTGTTGAAACATTTAACATCTTGAAATCAGCTGACTGTCAGAGGGGATTTTCAGAACCAGAACTGTGAGGGCTCGATAACCAATCTATGCGGCCTGGGTGGACGGACAGTGACCTCTGTGATGCCGCATTCCGCAAGCACTCGTGTCTTCAGATGAAAACACGAGGTCATCCGGGGGTCAGGGAAAAGGGATCTACTGAGTCTATACCTGAGGAGGGTTAATGCCCGCTGCCCGTCTAGACCCGGGCCCTCCCGGGATGAGCGGTCAGCAAAGGCTTCGTGAACACCCTCCCCTTCTGGAGAGCGCCAGGGCGTTGTGGGGGTTCACGGAGCCAGTAAGCTGGTCAGTGAGTCAGGATCGGCGGAAGGGGCTGCTGGTGGCAGATTCAGATGGCGACGATTTTGTGGGGCTTTTTTTTGCTGTTGCTGCGGCTGCTGAGGTCGAAGGCTCCAGATGCCTGGTGACCCCACCTCATGACACCAGCAAGGGCCCCAGGTTTCTGGACAGATGTTTTATGTCTCAGTCACTTTCGTTGGAGAGACCTGTTTTTCAAAGTGCCGGCCGATATACCCCTGATCGCCAGTTTCGGACACCGGAAGATGAAGGCCAACAGTGGTGGCAGGCGCCTGTCTCTTCCCTGAGTCCCGTCTCTGCTGCACACAGCACACAGGCAAGTGTTCAGAGCAAAGGAATGAAAGGAAAAAACATCCCTGTGGGGTGGGGTCAGAGCTTCCGTCTCTAAGTGGCACATTGAGATGGCCCCTTGCAAAGGTGAGCAGAAAACAGTTTCCAGCATCTTTGTGGAGGTCCAGTGAAAGCATTCGCTTGTTGACTCACCATCACAGTACACTTGGCGTGGAGAAGCAGCGGCTGTTCGAGCTGGGCTCAGAAGCTGTTCTTCCCAAGCAAACCAACAGCAGCGATGTGTGTGTGTTTCCTACGGTGCAGACTCTTTATGAAGCTATCCTTTCGTTCTTCTCGACATCTCTGCAAAGTTGGCATCATGATTCCTAACTGCAGATGAAGAAGTTCTGGCTTGTGCATTTCAGGAACAGTCAAGATCACACCTGCAACACGTGGCTGAGCTGGAATCCAGGTTTGCGTCTGATGGATCAGATGTCCCTGCCCTCGTGGTGTGGCCTGGGTGCACTCCTGGACACGCCGCACTTCCAGCCTGGCAGTGCCCCCGAAGCCTTGGAGGCCGTGTGTGTATGGGCGAAGCTGCGAAGCCGGAAACTGCATCCTAGCCGGCACAGGCCTGGACGCCTGCGGGTGCCTGTGTGCCTGGAGGGGAGATTGCCCACGTGAGGCCAGGCTCAGTAAGCCACCGCCGAGGCAGGGGCCCACGTCTTTGAGAAGGTGACACAGAATCTATTATCTATTATTTTCCCCCCAGATTTGATTAAGTTAAAAAGCTCACTTTACTAATTTTTTCCTTCTACAAGGGCCAAATGCAAATAACATCAAGTGAGTTCTTAAAATGCTTGGCATGGTTGATCTCGCTGGTTTGCAACTTAGTAGCAGACCTCTGACGGCAAGGACAGTCTTACCTCCTAATTTTTAAAAACATTTACAGCCCACTAAACTGGGAAGCTGTTTGTGAAGCAGGAGTACCTTTAACAAGCACGGAGTATCAGAGGAACGCTTTTTCTTAATTGGAAACTAAGGAAGCCGCCTCCAGCATCAGCTTTGTTGTGCCTCTTGCTGCCGCATGTCCCTTTTGCTTTCAAAGGTGCAGTTTCTTTTCTTTTTTTTCTTTCTCTCTTTTTTTTTTTTTTTGAGTTGGAGTCTGGCTCTGTCGCCCAGGCTGGAGTGCAGTGGCGCGATCTCAGCTCACTGCAAGCTCCGCCTCCCGGGTTCACGCTATTCTCCTGCCTCAGCCTCCCGTGTGGCTGGAACTACAGGCACCCACCACCTTGCCCGGCTAGTTTTTTGTATTTTTTAGTAGGGACGGAGTTTCACCGTGTTAGCCAGGATGGTCTCGATCTCCTGACCTCGTGATCCACCCGTCTCGGCTTCCCAAAGTGCTGGGATGACAGGCGTGAGCCACCGCGCCCTGCCAGGTGCAGTTTATTTTCAAAGTTCTCAGTTTGGTGCTCACCTAGCGTCGGGTCAGACCCCTGGGAATCCTGTGGAAGGGGAGACAGAACGTCTGGGTTGGGAAAACCTGGGGTCACCTGTCCAAGGGCACGTGGACCCCTCAGGGTGGTGGCGGAAAAGCAGAAAAAACTCTGGGAGCTGCCTGGGAGGACAGCCCCTTCCCTGCCTCAGCGGCTACTGGAGGTCCACCTGCAGAGGTGGCGGATCATGAGGTCAGGAGTTCGAGACCAGCCTGACCAATGTGGTGAAATCCCGTCTCTCCTAAAAATACAGAAAAAAAAATTAGTCGGGCTTGGTGGTGAGCGCCTGTAATCCCAGCCTGTTTTCAGACCCCGGGAAAACAGGTCTTCTCCTGGCTTCCCCAGGTATACTTGGCCTGGCATCAGGCTAGCAGGTGCTTCCCACGGTCTCTGTCTCTTGGGTACGGTGAGCCCTGCCCAGCCCTTTGGGAAACACCAGCCAGGATGATCAGCCCATCCTGATGAGACAGGGAAGGGCGGCTGCCAGGACCTCCCACGAGGGGCTTCTCCAAGAAGGCAATCCTGTACAGAAGATCCTGCAAGACCAACATGCACTTTTGCCATTCAAGGATGGGATTGTAAAAAAGAAATCCACAAAGTGTCAAGTCCTATAGACTATACATACCTGGCCCCATATGCAGGGAATTCATCAGGCATTTTCTTCCCCTTTAGGGTCTTTTGAGCTCAAAGAACACATTTTACATGAGCCAACCTGAAGTGTGTGGACAGGCTGGCCAAGATGTGCACATACACACACACGTGTGTGCACGCACACGTGTAGGTGCACACACGTTGTCCTTGCGTAAACACCTGTCGAGCAACGCTCACTGTCCTATGACAAATGGTGTGGAAACACAGGATTAGACACTTGTGCAAGTTCAGCCACGTGTCAGATGGCCCTGGAGCCGAGCCTTCAGCGCGCCTCTGTGTTTGCCGGGCCATTGGTGGGACCCCTGACGTTCAGGGCTCCCAAAGGCACTGAACATACTGCTCACACGAGCCACAATTAGCAAGCACACTATATGAATAATCACACTCATTCCCACAAAGATTTCTTGTTTCCACTGACCAATCCATTACCTGCTTCAGTGAACCGTCCTGCTGTTAATTTGCAGGGCTCTTGCCCCCAGGTGATGGAGTAAACTGCCCTCCCCAGCTGCCCGCTGCTATTGTTTTAGGTCAGATGTATCGTGCACGAGGAAAGTTTGCTTGTCAAACATTCCAGACAGGCCACTTAAATTCCAGATCGAATTGATAACATGCACACCTTCAAGGCTGGAATGAAAAGGAGCAGGGCGCCTTCCTTGTTTTTTATAACAGCTTTATTGAGACGAAATTAGCACAATGCACAGCCCACCCACTGAAAGTATACAATTCAGGGTTTTGGCAGAATCCTAGATTCATGCAGCCTGTCACCTCAATCACCTTTAGAGCACGCTCATCACCCCATGTGCCGGCATGCCTGTGCTGGGCGTTTCACATAGATGGAGTTGTGCAGTGCATAGCCTTTTGTGACTGCCTTCTTCATTTAGCATAACGCTTTCAAGATTCATCTGTCTTGTAGTATTTCTCAGTACTTCTCTCCTTTTCTTAGCTCCGTTGTATGGATGTACCACATTGTGTTTATCCGTTCATGAATTGGTGGGCATTCCTGCTGTTTTCACATTTTGACTCTTATCAATAATGTTGTAATTGGATTCTCATCCTATTTTTTTAAAAGAAATTTTAAGATAAAGTGAATATGGATCAGTACGACATTGGCTTAACTATTTTGTGTTAACGAGGCTTACGGAAATCGTTTGATTACCAGCCGTCTTTGCCAGCAGGTCAGGGGTCTTCCTGTTCTCATTGTTTTTCTTTCTTGTCACTTTCTCATTTCCATGAAGTTATGACGACTTTTGAGAAAGGCCAGATTCTCAGGTCAAAATTGCCCCTGAGAAGCTGGATGCAAGCCAGAGGTTTTATCAAAAGTCACCTGTGGAATTAAGTCACAAGTGGAGCCAGAGAGTTTCCTCCTTCACTCCCTGCCCAACATTATGGCGTCAGATGGGCTGACAGCACAGGTGAGCCTCAAATGGCCTTCACCTCGGGGGTGAGCTTTTGGGGTCAAGTAGTGAGTTTTGAGGTCAAGAAATTTGGGGTCAGTTTCAGAATGGGTTTTCTAATTCTCTGAGAATTGGTAATTCAGGTCATGAACTGGAATCAACCAGAAAATTTCACGGGCCAGGGCATTCTAGATATAAGAAACACTGGTATTCTCTCGCAGCTTGTATATTTAATGCCACCGAAGCTGTTATTTTGATGGCATAAAGAACAGAGTAAGATGAATATTTTGACAGATTCACAGGTGTGTTAGATAGCAAAGAAAATTGAGAAACAAGATTGTAGAATGTGATGAAGTGTGTGAGAGAAGGCTACAAATCATGCCAGATTAGGCACATGGGAGGCACGCCCTCCCTGCTGATGGTGACTCCTTTCTTCCCGCAGCCAGGATGACTGCACGTGTGCACCAGGCCAGCTGCATGGAACCCGCGGGGTGGGTGGAGCTCCCATCCCCTGGGGCTTTCCATCTAGCAGGGCTTTCCCCCTATTTGGACATTTTGTTGTTGTTGTTGTTGAGGAATAACAAGCCTGAGAAAAGTGAGCATGACATAAAAGCACAGCTCAGCAAATTGTCCGAGCATGGACATCCTTTAGTGACTATGGAGAGGGGATCATGGGAAATCTTGTCACAGCTCAGTTGAAGTCTTCTTTCTTCTCCTCAGAGAATAGCATGGTCCTGACTTCTGGCAGCCTATTTTACTTTTGTGTTTCTAGCTAGGTGGCTTATACAGTATGTATCCTTTTTTGGCTGGCTTCTTTTAGTCAACATTGTGATTCCAAGATTCGCCCATGTGATTCTAATTTGCTGTAGTCCATTTACTTTCAATGCTAAATAGTTTTTCGTGACAGACAGAGCATAAGGGACTCACCCCTTCTTCCACCCAATGGACATTTGGCTCCCTCCCAGTTTTCATGTCTTATGAGTGCAGATATTGGGGTTCAGCAGAGAGTTAGAACCACTAGGAGAGAAACAGCATGCGGAGGTATTTGATAGGGACTTGGCCTGGGGCAGTTGTGGAGCTAGTGAAACGGTATCCATCAGGCTGTTGCTTCTGTGTCCGTTTCAGAGCCTGAAGTTGGCCGGGCAGGCAGTCAGGCAGGACAGACAGATATGACATGGGGACAAAGAGAAACAGGAACCTGCACGTACATCTGGAAGGAATGGGGGTGAACTTAAATCCAAGTTGAGCTCTTACCACCTGCGAACCTCTGACTGTGATATGCAACTAACCTGTGGGAGTAGTGGGGACCCTGTGTTACGGGCTCACAACTACCTGGCCGTGGGTCCAGAGGATGAAGAGGGAGAGACAGCAAGCATGTGTAGCTGTTGCTATGGCAACCAGGTGAGCCTGCAGACAACAGTAGCACCTGGACCTGTGTTGACCTGAGTGTAAAAATGTTTCTAGGGACCCATCTATCTTTTACTTGTAGATGTCAGAGCTCTTTTTTTCTTTGAGATTAATGTCAGAGTCTTTTCAAGGAACACATTCTTGTCTGTGTAGATTCTCTTCCAGAGGATGTTAACTCTATTTGGGGTTAATTTGTTGTTCTTTTTTTAAAAAAATTAGATGGATGTATAGTTCATTAATGTTTCAGTATTTCTCCTGTTCTGATACATATATCTAAGCCTGTACATTTTCTTTTGCCTTTGGTTGAATTTCACTCGTTTTGACCTTTTGCATTTTGCTGTAAGTGGGAGGCAGACTTCTGCAGGAGTGCCATGATTTTCATACCTGGCTTACACACCTGTACTTTCTTCCCCTAGAGGATAAGTGGGACTTATGAACTTGATGGATCTTTGACTGAGATCAGTTATGTTATAGGATAAGGTGAAGGAATTCTACAGTTGTTTTTAATTGACTTTCAGATAATGGAAAAGGAGATTATCCCATTGGGCCTGAGCTAATCAGGAGAGCCTCTATAAAGAGGCTAAGAGATCAGAGAGATTCAAAGCAGGAGAGATGCTCTCCTACTGGCCTTGAAGAAGCAAACTACTGTGCTTGGAGAGGGCCATGTGGTGGGTGGCCTCAAGGAGCCAAAGGCAAGTGAATTCTGCCAATATCCAGGGAGCTTGGAGGAGGACTGGAACTCAGATGAGGTGCAGCCCTGGCCAACACCTTGCTCCTAGTCTTGTTAGACCCTGAGCAAAGGGCCTGTCTGGGCCTTGCCCAGGCTCCTGAGCTGTGGAAAATGTGAGATGATAAATGGGTGCTGTTGTAAGATGCTAATTTTGTAATAATCTGTTATGCAGCCATAGAAAACAATTACATTATCATTCAGTTCAAAGTATATATAATTTTAATTAAAATTTTTTCTTTGACCAGTGGTATATTTAGAAGTATATACCTCGATTTCTAGGCATGAAGAAGTTTGCTACTTAACTTCTTATTGTTGATTTCTAGTTTAGTTGCACTCAGCTCAGAGAAAAATTCTGAGTGATTTCAATCCTTTCAGATTTGCTGAGAGTTGCTTTATGGCCCAGCATACGCTAAGTTTTGGTAAATGTTCCACAAGTATCTGAAAACAAAGTGTATTCTATAGTTGTGATACAAGACAAATTTATTAGCTTACTTGTTCTAATGTTTTAAAACACTCCCCCAACTAAAAAAAGCCATTTATCTTTTCAGTTATTGAGGAAGAGATAGTTAAATCTATTACAATTGTGTGATTTACTTGTTTGTTCTATCAGTTTTTGATTATAAGGACTTTTTTATACTATCATTTTTGGAAGGTATTTGTATGAGATACAGATTTTTAGGTCAGCTATTATTTTCTGCCAGCAAGAGTCAAAAGCATCATTTCTTTGTTTTCTGGCTTTTATTTTGCCTTTTGAGAAGCCCGCTGTCAGTCTAATGTTTTTTCCTTTGAATGCAATGTATGTTTAAAAAAAACTACTTTGAAGATTTTATCTTTATTATTTTTGGGGAAATTTCACTATAATGTGACCATATGTGGTTTCTCTTGCTATTTTCTAAATGGTATTTATAGGATTTCTTAACTCTGTGGCTTAATGTCTTTCAACATTTTGAGCTCTTTTAAAATATTTCTCCTTAAATACAGCCTCTGGGTCATTTTCACTTTTATCTCTTTCTCAGACTCCAAATATACATGTGATAGATCTCCTGACTCCATTCCCTATATATTTTAAAGCATTTTTCTTTATTTTCTGTTCTTTATCTCTCTATATTTCATTCTTGGTATTTTCTTCTGACTGAATCTTCCAGTTCACTAATTCTCTCTTCAACTGTGTCTTAAATTCATTCATGAGTTTTACATTTTTCTTTTTTTCTTTTTTCAACTTTTATTTTAGATTCAGAGGGTACATGTGCAAGTTTGTTATCTGGGTATACTGTGTGATGCTGAGGTGTGGGGTAGGAATAATCCCATCACCCAAGTACTGAGAATAATACCCAACAGTTTTTAAAACTTTTCTCCCTGTCTTCCTCCCTTCTTCCCCTCAAGTAATCCCCAGTGTCTATTGCTGTTATCTTTATGTCCACAAGTATCCAATGTTTAGCTCCCACTTATAAGTGAGAACGTGAGGTATTTGGTTTTCTTTTTCTGTCTTAACTCACTTAGGATAATGGCCTCCAGCTACATCCACGTTGCTGCAAAGGACAATATTTCATTCTTTTTTATGGCTGCATAGTATTCCATGGTGTATATGTACCACATTTAAAAAATCCAATCCATGATTGATGGGCATCTAGGTTTATATCATGTCTTTGCTATTGTGAATAGTGCTGCGATGAACATGCAAATGCATGTGTGTTTTTGGTTTTATTAGGTTCTCTATTCTGTTCCATTAGTCTCTGTGTCCGTTTTTGTACCAGTTCCATGCTGTTTTAGTTACTGCAGCCTTACAGTATGCTTTGAAGTCAGGTAATGTGATGCCTCAGCTTTGTTATTTTGATCTTTTTGCTTAGGTTTGCTTTGGTGGTTCAGGCTCTTTTTTTGTTTCATATGAATTTTAGAATTTTTTTTTTTCTAATTCTGTAAAAAATTACATTTGTAGTTTCATAGGAATAATGTTGAATCTGTAGGTTGCTTCAGGCCACTTTAATTGTATTGATTCTTACAATTCGTGAGCATGGAATATTTTTCCATTGGTTTATGTCACTGATGATTAAGCAGTGTTTTGTAGTTCTCCTTGTAGAGTTTTCTTTCACCTCCTTGGTTAGATGTATTCCTGAGTATTTTATTTTATTTTAGTTTTTTTTGTGGCTACTGCAAACGGGATTGCATTCTTGATTTGGTTCTCAGACTGAACATTTTTGCTGTATGGAAATGCTACTGATTTTTGTACATAGATTTTGTATCCTGAAACTTTACTGAAGTCATTTATCAGTTCCAGGAGCCTCTTGGTGGAGTCTTTAGACTTTTCTATGTATAGAATCAGATCATCTGTGAACAGAGATAGTTTGACTTCTTTTCTTATTTGGATGACTTTTATTTCTTTGTCTTGCTTGATGGCTCTGGCTAGCACTGCCAGTTACTATGATGAATAGGAGTGATGAGTGTGGGCATCCTTTCTTTGTTCCAGTTCTCAAGGAAAATGCTTCTAGTTTTTGCCTGTGCAGTATGATGTTGGCAGTGGGTTTGTCATAGATGGCTCTTATTTGGAGGTATCTTCCTTCAATGCCTAGTTTCTTGAGTTTTCTTTTTTTATCATGAAGAGATGTTGGATTTTATCAAAAGACTTTTCTGCATCTATTGATATGATCATATGTTTTTTGTTTTTAATCTATTTATGTGGTCAATCACTTTTACTGATTTGCATATGTTGAACCAACCTTGCATCTCAGGAATGAATCCAAAGAAACCTCTATAGCAATCCAGGAAATGAATGAAGAGATAAACATCTTAAAAGAAATCAATCAGAGCTCCTGGAATTGAAAACTCACTTAAGGAATTTTAAAATACAACCGCTTGACCATGGTGAGTTAAATTTTGATTTATTGTTGAATTTGCTTTGCTAGTATTTTGTTAAGGATTTTTGTGTCTATGTTCATCAGGGATATTGGCCTGTAGTTTCCTTTTTTGTTGTGTCTTTGCAAGGATTTGGTATTAGGGTGATGCTGGCTCCATAGAATGAGTTGAGGAGGAATCCTTTTTCCTTGATTTTTTGGAATAGTTTCAATAGAATTGGTACAACCTCTTCTTTGTACATCTGGTAGAATTCAGCTGTGAATCATCTGGTCTGGGGGCTTTTTTTGGTTGGTAGGCTTTATATTACTGACTCAATTGTGGAACTTGATATTGATCTGTTTTATGTTTCATTTTCTTCCTGATTCAATCTTGGGAGATTGTGTGTTTCCAGAAATTTATTCATTTCCTCTATATTTTCTAGTTTGTGTTTGCAGAGGTATTCATAATAGTGTTTGAGGATTTTTGTATTTCTGTGGGACTGGTTGTAATGTCACATGTGTCATTTCTGATTGTGCTTATTTGGATCTTCTCTCTCTTTTTCTTTGTTAATCCAGCTAGTGGCCTATTGATCTTATTTCTACTTCAGAGAACCAAATTTGTTTTTGCTGATTCTTTATATGAATTTTTGGGGCTCATCAGTTCCTGTCTGACTTTAGTTATTTCTTTTTTTCTGCTAACTTTGGGGTTAACTTGGTCTTGTTTTTGTAGTTCTTCTAGATGTTCTAACATTGAACACTAATTTGACATCTTTCTATCTTTTAAGGTAGGCATTTAGTGCTATAAACTTTCCTCTTAACACTACTTTTGCTGTATCCCAGAGATTCTGGTATGTTATGTCTCTGCTTTCATTTATTTCAGAGAATTTTTTTGATTTTTGCCTTGATTTCATTGTTTACTCAAAAGCCATTCAGGAGCAAGTTGTTTGCTTTATTTCTGATTGTGTGGTTTTGAGAGATTTTTTTAGTATTGATTTCTATTTTTATTCTACTGTGGTCTGAGAGTATGGTTGGTACGATTTCCACTCTAAGAAAATTTATTGTGACTTGCTTTATGGCTGAGCATGTGGTCAATCTTGAAGTATGTTCTGTGTGCAGATGAGAAGAATGTATATTCTGTGGTTGATGGGTAGAGTATTCTGTGATGTTATTAATTGGTCAAGTCCAGAACTTTGTTAGTTTTCTGCCTCCACAATCTGTCTCATTCTGTTAATGAAGTATTGAAGTCCCCCACTATTATTGTAATTGTCTAAAATTTTTTTAGGTTTAAAAGTACTTGTTTTATGAAACTTGGTGCTCCCATGGTTAGGTGCTAATATATTTAAAGAAGTTATATTTGCTTCTTTAAATCAAATTGAACTCTTTATCATTATGTAATGCCCTTCTTTGTCTTTTATTACTATTGTTTGTTTAAAGCCTGTTTTACCTGATATAAGAATGGTAACCCCTTCTCTTTTTTGTTGTCTATTTGTATGGCAGATCTTTCTCCTGTGCTCTACTTTGAGCCTATTGGTGTCATTACATATGCAATAGGTCTCTTGAAGATAGCAGATGAATAGATTTTTTAAAAATTCAACTTGCCACTCTATGGCTTTTAATGGTTTGTTTAGACCATTTACATTCAAGATTAATATTGATATGTGAGGTTTTGATTCTGTTGTGAAGTTGTCAGCTGGTTGCTTTGTAGTTTCTACTGTATCTTCATAGGGTCTGTAGACTATGTACGTAAGTGTGCTTTTGTGGTAGCTGGTATCATTCTTTTGTTTCCATGTTTGAAACTCCCTTAAAAATCTCTTATTAATATAAAACTGGTCTAGTGGTAACAAATTCCTTTTGCATTTAATTATCTAGAAAATATTTTGTTTCTTCTTATGAAGCTTAGTTTGGCAGGATACAAAATTCTCGGTTGGAATTTCTTTGCTATAAGCATGCTGAAAATAGGCCTCCAATCTCCCTTGGCATGTAAAGTTTCTTCCAGTAAGTCTGCTGTTAGCCTGATGGTGTTACCTTTGTACATGATCTGCCTCTTTTCTGTAGCTATCTTTAAGATTTTTTATTTTTTAAGCTCTGACCTTGGACAGTCTGGCAACCATATGCCTTGGTGACGTTCATTTTGTATAGTATCTTGCAGGTGCTCTTTGGTTTTCTTATACCTGGATCTACCTCACTAAAAAGATTAGGGAAGTTTTCTTGAATTATTCCCTCAAATATTTTTTCCAGGTTGTTTGCTTTTTCTTCTTCTCGCTCAGGAATGCCAATAATTCATAGATTTGCTTGCTTTACATAATCCCACAGTTCTCAAATACTTAGCTCATTTTAAAATTATTTTAAAATTTATTTTGTCAGACCAAGTTAGTTTAAAAGACTGGTCTTCAAATTCTGAACTTCTTTCTTCTGCTTGGTCCAGTCTATTGCTAAAGCTTTCAGTTGTATTTTGAAATCTCTTAAGTGAGGTTTTCAATTCCAGGAGCTCTGATTGATTTATTTTTAAGATATTTATCTCTTTGTTTATTTCCTGGATTGCTGTAGAGGTTTCTTTGTATTGATATTTAACCTTGCCTTGGATCTTGTTGAGCTTCCTTGCAATCTATGCTTTAAATTCTTTGTCTGTCATTTCTAAATTTCCATTTTGGTTAAGGACCATTGCTGAAGAGCTAGTGCAATCCTTTGGTGGTGTCATTACATTCAGATTTTTCATGGTGCCTGAATTCTCATGCTGTTTCTTTCTCATCTGGAGGCATTGGCACTTCTAATTTTATAAGTATTTTGTGCAGATAGGATTTTTTCTTTCTCTTTCTTTCCCTGTAATGTTATTATTATTTTATACTTTTTTAAATTGCCCCTTCCTTTTCCCTCTCCCTAGGGGGTGTGACTATAGATAATACTGGGTAGGGTCTTTCTATAGCCCTATGCACTTCTTTTGGCAGGTTTTGTATTAGGCCATGCAGTCATCCTACAAGCCCATAGATGGTGCTTATGGGTAAGAGCCAACTGCAGCCAATGTGACTGGGTATATATGTGTCCTTGTTTACTGGTAGAAGCTCTCTGTTGCCTCAGGCAATGGGCTCATTCATGGAATACACAGTGGAATGCTAAGCTCCCTGCTTGGCCTTAGGAACTGGGGGCAGGAGCCATGAAGAGGGCTGGACTGGATGGGCCCACATACAGGACCCCTGATGGTGGGCATAGGCACCAAAGCTGAGGGAGAACCCAGTGGGCAGCTACCAAGCACCCAGAGGTGTGTCTAGGCTTGGAACTGGGAAATCTCTTTGGCCCCAAGTTCTCTGCATGGGGATGGGGGCAGCCTAAGCTACTAATCCAGGAGAGTGGGTGCTCCAGATGTCTGGAGATTTGCCTGGGTGTGGAGTGGAGAGGGTCCCCCCATGCCAGGATCACTGCACAGCAGAAGATGGTACAGGCCAGTCCCCTGATCCAGGTGAGCAGGTGCTCTGAATGCGTGGAGATCTGCCTGGTGTGGAGTGGAGAGAGCCTCACTGTACCACGATGTATGCCCAGGAAGGGTGCGGTGCCTTAGGCTGCAGATTCCAGCAAGCAGGTGCTCCAAATGCCAGGATTTATGCATGGAGGTGGAGCAGAGAGGGCCCTGCTACACTACGATCTTAGGGGAGCTGGCTGGGGTCACCCAGCAGTGACACACACAAATCTGTTTCAGGTCACTAAGCTGGCCATGGCTGAAAGTCTCACTGCCCAGAGAAGCTGCATCTCTAGTAGTTCTCCTCCTGCCCCAAGCCTGCCGTGGGGTGGGGTGGGGATACCATTTAGCCCTACAGCTGAGGTGCTTTCCACTGTTCTGGCTGTGGAGGCTCCTACCTTGCTGCAGAGAAGGTGCTCCAATCTCTGGCCCAAGACTAAGATGCCTGCATGGCCACTCTACTGGGTCACCAATGAATGGCTGATTTTATATGTGCCCAGATTAAAAATGGTGTCTTGCTCTTGGTCCCAGGTCTGGAACAATGTCTGCAGCTTTTCCCAGTGTCTGCCCCTCCCAGCGTCTCCCAGCCTCTCTCCAAGTTAACTCCTAGGCTCCAGCAAAGCAAAGGCTGTCCCTTGGCCTGGGTTGCTCGGATCCCAGTAGAAAGGGAAGTCACAGAGGGAGGCTCTCTGCCTCCTTCACATATGGAGGTTCCACTGACTTTTATCAACCAGGGACTGTCACAGGGGCTGTTTGCAGGCATTCTCCTCCCTGGGATCTAGGGTGTCCTTCATGGATTTGGGTGGATCCCTGATTTCCTTTTTGAATTAAAGTTCAGAGTTGATTTTTATGCACTATCTTGCTGTTTCCAAGTGGTTGAGACTGAAAGCCTCTAATCTGCTATCTTGAAAAAAAAAACCTAAATTTCCTTTATTCTAGCTTTTAGTCCTACTTTTTTTTTTTTTTTTTTTTTGAGGTGGAGTCTTGCTCTGTTGCCCAAGCTGGAGTGCAGTGGCACAATCTTGGCTCACTGCAACCTCTGCTTCCCAGGTTCAAGCCATTCTCCTGCTTCAGCCTCCCAAGTAACTGTGATTACAGGCACCCGCCACCACACCCGGCTAATTCTTTGTATTTTTAGTAGAGACAGAGTTTCACCATGTTGGCCAGGCCTGGTCTCAAACTTCTGACCCCAAGTGATCTGCCCACCTTGGTCTCCCAAAGTGCTAGTATTACAGGTGTGAGCCACCACACCTGGCCCTAGTCGTACAATTTTTAATTTGATGGTTGTTGTTCTCCTTTTCCTCTTCCTCCCTAGTTTCTAGCTGTCATAGATTGTGGAAACCGTCAGAGATTCTTTGCCACTCCCCTCACGATTTCCCTGTCCTTGGAAGCTGGGTGGCCAAGTGACTGACTTTGACCAGTAGAGCGTGGTGGAAGTGTTGTGTGAATTCTGAGCCTCTGCACCCAAGAAGTTTTGCATCTTCTGTCCTTGGACAGGGATCCTTTAGCTACTGTGTGAACAAACTCCAGCCAGCCTGTTGAAGGATGATAGACTGTGTGGAGGAACATGGGGTCATTTCAGCTCTGCAGCTGTGCTGCTGCTCCTGGGAGAGGCTCCCGGCATGAAGGGATGCCCACCAGAGACAGCAGAACCTGGCCCAGACCAGAAGGATGGTGCATCTGAGGCCAGCCTAAACTGCTGAGCTAAAGAGAATGATGAACTAAATAAAATTGTTGTTGTTTTAACCCCCTAAGTATCAAGGTGATTTGTTGCATATTTCTCTGTTAAAATTCTTAATAATTTAAAAATAACTGCCTTAAACATATTGACAGTGTAATTTTAAATGTGTCTCATTCTGTACCCAGGCTTCATGTGGTATGGTTGTACTGTGCATTCTTTCTATTACTTTTGGTCATGTTTTCTAGCTTTCTGACGTGTCTGGTTATTATTGATTGAGTGATGGAAATTGCGTATAAAAACCTGTAGAAATATTTTGAGGAATGTGATGATGTTATTTTTCTTTAGAGGTTGTATTTACTTCTAGGGGGAAGCTAAGGCATTGGTAGCCTTGGGTCACCTCAATCCAGTTTCATGCATCTAAAGTCTATGAAGCTCACCTTCAGTTCTAGGGTTAAGCCTGTCAGGGTCCCAAAAGTGTGGGGAATTACCAGTCTCCTTTTCCAAAACTGGACTCCACTTTTTTTTTTTAATTCACTGAACCAAGGTAAAACTTATTTTATCTTGCACATTTTATCTTAAAAGTAGAAGATGTCTTGCACGTCTTCTCACCCTCTTAGCTGCCTCTTTGAAGGATGAGATGCCCTTGGTGGGGTGGGGCAGTAGTTCAAATCCTGTGCTTCCTTTTCTGTGTTTTCTTCTCCTGCTAGACCTTGGGGATACAATTCTCCACTGCCTTGCGCTTTCTAGTTAGCCTTTATGCAAACTTCACTTTTGACAGATATTTTAGCTGCTAGCAGGAGGATTGGTAAGAATTGTCTGAAAGTCCATTATCAGAAACAGAAACACACAAGGACTTAATTTTTAAAAGATATATTGAATTGGGCTGGGCGCAGTGGCTCACGCCTGTAATCCCAGCACTTTGGGAGGCCGGGGCAGGCAGATCACAAGGTCAGGAGATGGAGACCATCCTGGTTAATACAGTAAAACCCCATCTGTACTAAAAATACAAAAAATTAGCTGGGCGTGGTGGCGAGCGCCTGTAGTCCCAGCTACTCGAGAGGCTGAGGCAAGAGAATGGTGTGAACCCGGGAGGTGGAGCTTGCAGTGAGCCGAGATTGCACCACTGCACTCCAGCCTGGGTGACAGAGCAAGACTCCGTCTCAAAAAAAAAAAAAAAAAAAAAAAAAGATTTATTGAATATGGGGAAGTACAAAGGAGAACTAACCTAGATGATAGCACATGATATATTTGCTTTTAAGAAAATCCCTATTTATCTAAAATGAGAAGTATTTGCTATAACTCATATATATTTTATTATATTTATAAGTACTTACTGTTTAGAAATTATATTCATTATGTATTATAAATTGTAAATCCAATAATGCTATAGAGTAAAAAGATAAATGTGAAAAAAAATCCCAAATCTGCTGCTCAAAAACTGTCTCATTAATCTTGGGTGATCATCATGCTACACATTTTGATGAAGCTTATATACATTATTAGAGGACTAGCTAAATATAAATAGTTTCATGAACTGGGATTATACTAGAAATGCTATTTATTGAAAAGGATATGTTACTTTACCTGAATCTAATAAGCAAAATAAATTAAAATTAAAGCAAGTATTGACATCAAATAAATTTTATTCATTACAAGAGATATTGGCTGGGAATGGTGGCTCACGTTTGTAATCCCAGAACTTTGGGAGGCTGAGGCAGGTAGATCACTTGAGCCCAGGAGTTCGAGGCCAGTTTGGTCAACATGGTGAAACTCTGTTTCTACAAAATTAGCCAGGCATGGTGGCAAGTAGCTGCAGTCCCAGTCACTTGAGAGACTGAGGCAGGAGAATCCCTTGAACCCTGGAGGTGGAGGCTGCAGTGAGCCAAGATCACCACTGCACTCCAGCCTGGGTGACAGAGCGAAACTCTGTCTCAAGGAAAAAAAGAAAAAGAGATAGAGAGAGAGAGAGAGAGAAATGGAGAGAGAGATTATTCCCTGAGGTTAAAAAACACGATTATGATGAATGAGAACTTTGGAGTAATTTTTTAAGGTTCCATGCACCGTTTTCGGAGAGCTCTGGTAATGCTGTGTTTTGTGAGGTGAGCATTTCCACACTTACCCCGCCCCCTGTCCCAGCCCTCACGTGTTTATTCATCACATCACTATTTTTGCATCCTCTGGGTCTCCAGTGCTCACATTCTTTATTCAGCACAATCCTCACGGGGCTTCATATTTCTTCCATACTTACCTGTGCTTGGTGGCAAGCACTGGCCCTCTTCTCTGACTTTTCCATGTCCGTCCTCTGCAGTGTGATTAGCTTTTAGGATAGTAGGCTATATTTTTTAAAAGAAGGGCTCATGGCTAATCTCTGCAATTTTATAATCTCTGCAGTTTGATGCTTGAAGCTGCGCTGCCCGCCCTAAGGTTGGAAGGACGCCTTGGCTGTGCCGTTGTTTTCTTCACAACTTTGCCATCATTGGGTCTTTTCTAGCATCTTCTGTGTGTGGAAAAGTCTGAGACTAGCCATATTGCTTTTCTTCTTGTAGCTGACTTGATTTTTAAAATTTGTAGGTCTGAATTATTCTTTTAAATAAGTTAATTTCTTTATTCGTCTGGGTGATGTCAGTTGCTTATTATGGGGAGACAGGGACTTAAAATAAGATGTAGGGTTTACAGGGCAGTCAGGGGCTTGGGGGAAGTAGGGGCTCTAGACAGTTGTGTCCTGAGTTGGGAAGCATCTGCTTGACTCAGCTTGAGTGCCTGGCAGACTGCCACACTGTGATGTGGGAGCTCGTGGAGATGTCTGCAGCACTGGGCCAATGTGATGCCCCTTCGAGGATAACATCAGGCCACGGTGACACCCCTTCGGGGACAGCAGCCTCACCTGCACCTTGCTGGTCTCACACGTGGGCGCACTCTCAGCCTGGACCAACACAAGCACTAGGGCTGCAGCTCCCAGCTTTGGAAGACAGTTGGAGTCGTACCCAGTTACAAGGACAACAGTTGTGTTTTTGGTGTTGCTTGCTATGCGTCTAGTTTTGCCGGAATGTCCTCTTTCCATCTACAAAATCTTAGATTTTTTTCATTTCTAGGGACTTTTCTTGCATGATGTTTTGGTGTCGTCTTCCATTCCTTTGGTTGGTTGTCTGCAGCAGGGACACCTATTGTTCTCCTGGTGAGTCTTTGTCTTCCCGGGAGGCCTTCCCATGTGGTTTACTGTCTGGCTTTTCCAAGTGCATTCACTGCGATATTCTTAAGCCTTTTCTCGGAGTCTGTTGTAGGATTCGCAGTTATTAGGCTCCTATTTGTTTCCATAAGGATGTTCTTTGGCCTGTAGTCTTTCATTATGTATTCAATCCTCCTTTTCATCTGATGTTAGGCAGAAACACACTCCTGAAAGTTGTAAGAAAAACGTAGCAAACTGGTTTGAATTGAAGTAGTGAAGCAGTAGGATCTTTCCAAAGGTATATGCCCATCTAAACACCAGGGATGACGCTGAGGAAAAAGGGAGGAGCGGCAGCCGGGACGCACAACAGGCTCCAGCCCGCTGTGTGGTCTGAAGTGAGGAGGGAAGCTTGGTCCAGCCACTGTCCCGCTAACCCGCGGTCATGACTTGGGCACCTCTTTCTGCTAGGGTGAGTGCAAGGACATTTGAGAAAACACGGTCGGTGTTCTCAGGACCAGGCTGGCGCCTTGAGGGCCAGTGCGCGTGCTCAGGTGACAAGACCGTCCTGGAACGGGACGGTTTTGGTGTTTTGCTGTGGTTGTGAATACATTTCCAGTGTTTCATGACACCTGAGGAACAGAAAACCCTAAAGATTTCTTCCCATTTGTGAAATGTTCTGGGGGATATAATTAATGTTTGGTTTTTAATACAATTGTAATCTTTAAAGGATTCTGTGCATGGTGAACAGACACCATTGAAATAGCGTCTGTTAGAGAATCACAGGATATTATTCCCTCATTTAGAAGGGCACGAGGTCTAATCAAACCTGTTTACGTGAATGCATTTAGTTTATCCACCAATTTACTGAGTGACAATGGAACTCCAGAAGAAATCCATTCACATGAATCCCTGATGATGGGCTCAGCCCGCTGAGCTGCAGAGAGCACTTTGGCCACACATTTCTGAAATTTCCTTTGAAATCCCAAAGACATCATTTGCTTTAGAAATGCATTATTAATGTTCCAATTAATATAAAATTCTCTGTTGTGGTTGTGGTGCCTTGAATGAGAACCAGGAAACCTTATAAAATACAACATGGCAGTGGAAAAACTTGAGAACGTTTTTCACTCGAAAAATGCAAGCACCGTTTACGGTTTTCCAGGCTCTCTGTCAGTGTTCCTCGGCTGGCTTTGTTACCAAATGTAGTGTGCGTCTTCGGAATTTAAGCTAAATTCTAAACCAGACGCCCTTCATGACAATCTCTGCAATTCCTGCTGCAAACCACAGCCTTCCTCCTCGATCATCATAATCAGAAGCTCAGTTTAATGGAGCACTTTTAAAGATTGCTCATACTGACACCAAATATTTGTACAATTCCATGAAATGTGCAAATTGCGTACTGCTTAGCCTTAATAGGTGCAAAGTGAGTAACTTCCTGTATGCTGCCCATGGTTGAGGATATACCGGTGGCTGTAAAATGCAGAACTGAGCATTTCACCGCAGGTAACACCGCCTCGATGGCTCCAGCACATCCACCCTTTTGCATTAAATAACCAGGACATCTGAACAAAAGCAGGGCTTCCTTTGAAACTCCCTGAGAACACCGGTGGTACGGACGCCCGTTTGTTTCCAAATGAATGCTCTGGGGCCTTTGGATGTAGAGAGCTTGTTACAAAACCTTGCTTCGTGTACTTTTCATTTATCTGTGATTTTTGAGGTTTCTTGCTTTATTTCCACCAACTACATTTTCCTATCAGATTGTGATTGCAGCGAGTCTTCTCCAGTGTAAACCACTGTAGTAAGTGGCATCTCTTCGCTGTACCTGCCATGGGAGAGGTGGGTGGAGTCGCTGTGGCCTGCTGTGAGGTCTGAGGAGCAGGCCACGTCCCTGCTCGTGGGATCTGCCTGGGTCCCCGACCACCCTTCCTGGCCCCACTCACTTAGGAAGTCTTATCTAGGCTCAGGCCGATTTCAAAGGTCAACCTCTTCGGAAACTTCCTGCTTTTCCCAACTCATTGGATGCGGATCATCGGCCTCTGAATTCCTGAAATATTTTTTTTTTCTTCTTTTGTGGCTCTATCTTGCTTTGCTTCCTATATTTGTGTGATATCTCGTCTGCCTGCCCCCACGCAACTGCCTTCCACGGAACTGAAAACTTGCTGAGGGTAGAAACCCTACGCTCTTCATCTCTTGAAATATTTAGAGCATTGTGTAGACAATGCTGTTTAAAATTTGTCAAATTGAACTCAAAATATTACTTTATATCCTGCCATATTCTGGAAATAATTTCATCAGGTATTAATTTATGTGGAACTTACAGGCTTTTAAAAATTATAAAAAAGCCTCCTGTTAAAATGTGTAAACTGCAAGGCAGCCCTTAAGTGTGCTCAGCTCAGGGCAGGGAGTGAGAAGAACCCGGTGTCCCGCAGAGAGGGGGACCTCCGGGAAGTGGACCCAGGACGGAGTGCAGGGAAGGAGGTGGTGCTCCCAGGAGGGGCGGGAGACTTGGAAACGCGTGCACACCCCAGCTGTCCTCACCAGGACGCAGCAACCCTGCTGGAGGCCATGCTTCACGTGAGTGGTTTTGTTTTGTGGAGGACGTAACTCTCAGCTGCTTAAGGACCTGCCGAGGATGCACAGCTAACTCTCGGTGGAAGGGCTGAGAACGCGGGTTTTCTCACCATAACTTAGAATCCTTTCTTCCTCAAGCGAGCAGGGGGTCCTGGGTGGCTGTGGCCAGACGCTAAACACTAAACACAGGTAGGGCCGCCTCACCTTGGTGTTCTTCCTTGTGGGGTCTTTTGGAGCCTGGGGAATGGGATGGGCCAAGCCATAGCCATCCTGAGATTCTGCACTCCGGCCCTGCCACACGGATGCTGAGCTTGGCCCAGACGCGCCCCAGGCAGGCAGCTGCCCCTGGGCTGCTTCAACCTTTACACATTCTTCACTGAGCATCACTCGAAGGGAGGTTGGACGCTGTCAGCGGACACGATGCTGTCACCACACAAAGCTCTAGTTTTGTCTTTTCTGGCTGTTGCTTTTCCAAGTCTTATATAGGTTAAGATCTTAAAAAAAAAAAAAGCTTAAAAACAAAACAAAACCAACCCCCAAACTCCAAGGGCCTCAGTCTCCTGAACTTTGCTGCTCCAAGCACCGTCTGCCCTCAGCACGCCCTCTGCTGGGAGGAGAGAGTGTCCTTTCCCTCCATAGAGTGCTTCTGCCTGAGATTTGTCATAAAGGGATTTCACCGAGTTCCACGGAGCTGAATCGAAGAGTTTCTTTTAAGAAGCCCCACTGGTTTCTGCTGGGGCTGGGCATCTGGCTTTCTGTTCAAAGAGCGCTGATCCAGGGGTTATTTTTGGGCCAAATGCACTCTTTCTGTTTCACAATGGTTTGTTGAATGAATAAGAGTTGCACCACGCTACCCGGTAACATAGTGCAGAATTCAGCATGATCCCTGCTGAGTTTTGTTCAGAAAAGGCCATGTGTTGAGCCCTCCCGAGGCCCAGTGGGGGAGGCCGTGTTCTCAAGGTCCTTGTACCTGCGAGGTCACAGAGGCTCAGTGATGCCACCTCCCACACCTCCTGCAGCTGGAGAACTGCCACGGTGTTGCAGCCAGGCTCTCCAGCTCTAGAATCAGCTGCCACCTGGGGATGGCACAGTGCCCTGGGGATGCAGCCCCACATGGCAGGGTTTCAGCAAGGGTGTCAGCTGCCCTTTGGCCTTGGGGGCCTGTGGAGCCGATGAGTCCCTTTCCACCCCTAATGGTGCAGAGTCAAGGTGGGCCCCAGCCCTCCTGCCTCCCCAGCAGGCTCCACACCCCCACACGGCTGTCCTCAGTCACCGAGGACCCTGTAGTCCTTTACCAGCCTTGTCATTGCTTTATTCTTCCTCATGGAATTGCCAGTCGGCGATTGTGAGACCTTCGCTGTTTCCAGCCACCATCGTATCCCTGGTGCACTGTCCACAAGCAGCTAAGCACAGTGGTTGAGAATTAAGAATGTAGGTCTTGCACCTAAAATACTAGGACTGGTGGCTGGCACTGATATTTCCAAGCAGTGTGACCTAGGGAAAGATAGTTCATCTTTCTGTTCTCTGTCTTTTCATAAGAACAATTTCGTAAGATAGTGATCCCTGTCTCGGAGGGTTGTGGTAAGGATTAAGTGAGGTAATATGTGCAGAGCATTTGGTGAATGCTATTACACAGCAATCATTACTCTATTAACAATAAAATCATAAGAATTTTGTATTTATAACAAAAGTAATTTAAATCTTGAAATTAAATTAGGATGACATATTTGTCCTCCTAGCACCTAAGCTTTCTGAAGGCATTGAAGGTCTGACTAGAAACACACAGAATGTATGAATCAGAATAATGCGTTCTTCCGAAAAGTCACTCCTGGAGCCTACTTGTGCGTTTGGTCAAAAGAACCTAGTTTTGCTTGAAAATACTGAACAGTTCGTGTTTGAGCTGCCTCCGCAGCCTGCAGCTCACCTTGTGCATCTCACTGATGGCCAAGACGTGAGCCTCTGCATGGAAGTGATTTAATGTGAGGGACTCAAGTTCTTTGGAACTGAATATGATGAGTAGGGTAAGTATGTGAGCTGCATAACCAGTGTGGTAGAAATATAAGGATAGTCATAAAATAAGGGGCTTGCGTTTTCTAAACTGGTTTCCTAACTGACTCTGAAGACAATTATAAAAGGGGAACCCTGAAAATGCTTTGAGTGAGGCAAAACCAGGGGGAAAACCATGGGCCCGCCCACAGTGACTGTTTCAACAGCCAGGGCTCATTGTGTGTGTTAATCAGAGTGCGTTTGGAAGCTCTGTTATTTCATGATCATTTCTTATATGTTTATACAATATGGTAACTTTTGCAGATATGAAACATGTCTGTGACCATTTAGAAAATTGGCTTCTGTCTATTGACATTCTAGTTCTTGACCTAGTATTTTCTTATTTAACTTTTTTATTTTATTTTTTGGAGACAGAGTTTGGTTTTTTTGCCCAGGTGGAGTGCAGTGGTGCAGTCATAGTTCACGGCAGCCTCAAACTTGTGCTCTCAAGTGAACCTCCCGCTTCAGCCCTGCAAAGTGCTGGGATTACAGATGTAAGCCACCACTCCTGGCCTCTTATTTAACTTCCATTATTAGGAGTGCTTAGTACATAAAAATGATGTTAATTTTTAGCTTAGGAAGGAAAAATACGCACATACATGAAATTGGCCAGGAGTGGAGATTCATGCTTGTAATCCCAGCAGTTTGGGAGGCTGAAGTGGGAGGATTGCTTGAGAATGGGAGATCAAGACCAGCCTGGGCAACAAACTCACCGCTCCAAAAACAATTAAAAAAAAAACAAAAAACAAAAACAAAACACAAAACCTAGCTGGGCATGGTGGCATGTGCCTGTAGTCCCAGCTACTCAGGAGGCTGAGGCAAGAGGATCCCTTTAACTCAGGAGTTCAAAGCTGCAGGCTGCAGTGAGCTATAATTGTGCTATTGCACTCCAGCCTGGGTGACAGAGGGAGACATAGACTCAAAAAAAAAAGAAAGAAAGAAGGAAAATTTATCAGGCTGGGCAACATGGCAAAACCCCATCTCTACTAAAAATACAAAAAAATAAAAAAATTTAGCCAGGTGTGGTGGCATGTGCCTATAGTCCTAACTACTCGGGAGGCTGAGGTGGGAGGATCGATTGAGCCCAGGAGGTTGAGGCTGCAGTGAGCCCTGATTATACCACTGCACTCCATCCTAGGCAACAGAGTGAGACCCTGTCTCAAAAAAAAAAAAAAAAAAAAAAGAAAATGTATGATGTTGTTATGTCTAGATCTTCTTTTTATATGCCAAATGTCTGTAATGATGACAGTGACACTGTTTAGCTAAATGGTTTAGGTGAAAGAAGTATCACCATTTGGTCAAGGAAGTAGATATCCTGGCAAATGTATCTGCCTATTTACTATAAACTCAGATGCATAAACCTTGTACATATCTTGTTCTACATGTTAGAAATTTCCAAAACGTGTTATGAACTAAGCTCTGATTCTTGTGTGACCCTTGCATGCCTTAGGTAATAGCTGTTTCAACCCTGTTGCTCTCAGCAAAAGTCTTCAAGAAAACTCTCATTCCTAATGGTGACTCCTGTGGCATATGTCACCTCTGTTGCTGCTCTGTGGCCTGTAGCTTCAGACTTTACATTTTTCCCAGGCGGGTCTGAATAAAAAGGAACTTTTACGGCACTGCCCACACAAATGGAGAGATACACACCCCAGGTTTCCCATCAAAGCTTCACAAATCTTGGAAGAAATTCCTTCTTTGAAAACATGTATATAAAACAGGATAGGTATAAAAACTTTTTAAAAATACCAGACTAAAGATGTAGGGAGAAAAGTAAAAGTCAAGCAATACCTGAAACATTTCTGGCTGCTTTCAACTTTTATTTTTTAAGTTGAAAATGTTATTCATCAGTTTTGAATTTATACAAAATATATGCCCGTCTTCCCCCTCCACTCAGATGACTCCCAGGTTGGAAGTCAGGGGATTGTAGCTTTCCCTGCTTTGACCTCATCACCTAGCATGTAGGAGATTTGCAATACACATTGTCAAACCAAATATAGACAGAAGGAAAATACGTGCAGTGCTCAAATGATGCAAAGGCCCATGAGTGCAAGATGAAATGCCTGCATGCACAAAAATACTGGGCATGTTATGGTAGGGAATTGTAAACCCTTTGTCAAAACCAAGTAGTGTGATCTTTCATCTTTTGCAGATGATCTATTGTAAGAATATACTGGGCTACGGTTTACTGCTTTTCAGCCAGGGAAGCACATGAAGGAATTGTCTTTAGAGCTTGAGTTTGTGTCTGCAGAGAAAGGTGGCGGCTGGAGAGGTAGAAGCCATGATTTATGGGATCTGTGGATGCGACCAGAGAAGAACAGACACAGAAGCCAGAGGATGTCATTCCCCAATGACATCAGCCTGTATTTGGATGTTTGGAGCAGTTACTGTTCTGCCTGTTGGACACACATGTGGCAGGGTTTGTTTCTGCTGCTTTGAGTGTCTGAGCCAGTGCGGCAAATCACCAAGTGCTTGCCTAACAACTGAAGCAAAAGGATACTTTTTTTTTTTCCGTTTGGCACATGAGAAAGCCTTCTCTTTCCTGCTCAAATATACACAAAGGACTCAGTATACTTGGAATGTTAACACCAAGAAAAGGACATTGAGAATTTTAAAGGAGTTTAATCTGACAATTGATGCTCTAGTTAATTCCTAATGAATAACTGATTAGCTCCACATTTTCCAGGAAATCACAGCATTATGTCTCATGACATAATTCAAGATTACGTATTATTTTATTTTATCTCAAAGAAGCATACACATGAAAGCCAAACATTTTTCAACTTGGCGCTTGTTCCTTCCCTAACATGTCTGGACTAGCAATTTCATTCATTAATAGGTAGCAAAAAACATCATTGCAAAAGAGAGAACTGGGCTTTAATTTTCAAAGAATGTGTAAGTGGTTTGGAGCCGGAAGATGTCAGATGGCCGCCAGGCTGGAGAAGACACTCATGGTGTCTGTTTAGAAACAAAAGTGGAGTCTCCATGAGAGGCTGTTCTGATTTTCAACGTGGAAAGGGAAATCCATTCATGTGAATAGTTCTTCTAAAAATGCTAACAGGGATGCCAATGAGCAGCCATTAAACTGGTTTTTATGATTTGGACACCCGCCCATGAAGGACTTTCTGTAGATGGTGGCCTCATGACATATGGGTCACTGGGTTAGTTTCCCAGAGTAAATGTCTATTATTTATTTTTTTCTGTGGGTTGGTTGGCCCTTTATAAATTGGAGTTATAGCTGTTTTAAAGCAAGACAGCATCATTTGAAATGATCTCTGCCAGCTTTCTCATTTTAACGAAGCCTCCAAAGCCCCTATGGGAGGCAGAGTTACATCTGAGCAGGGTCCCTCGGCTCTCCCAGCCATGGCGGGCCTTTCACTGTGTTGCAGATGATCTTGTCAATTTATGGGCCATTGTCCTGTGATAGGAGTAGCAGTTAATTAAGACTTGCAGAAGCCCAACGTGGTCTCTCCTTGACTCCCAGGTCACACAGTCAACCTCTTAACAGGACTGTTTATTTATTTATTTTTTTGGTTCTCTCTTTTGTTTTAGGGAACACCTGGGTTCTTGGCTTCTGTTTCTCTCTCCCCTGTGCCCACCCTCAGACCCCTGAACTGCCGTTAACAGTTGCAATAGGAAATAAGAAAGAAACAAGGTACTGCAAACTAATTTTGCTGCATCTCAATTGCTCTGGATGCATTTTGAGTGCTAAGAGAAATTGAATACATGAAAACAGATCCGTACAGTGAAAAACTGGAAACGGTTGCACTGTTGACTGTTAGTGGAAGAACCAAGTGAAGGATCAGGTAGTGATGGGGGGTTCAGGCGGCTTTGCAGCTGAAACACTCGCATGGGGGTCGAGGTTCTGCTGAGCCTTCTCCTTCTAGAGATCTTGGAAGAGAGACTTAATTTCTTTGCTCCAGTTCTTTCATCTATAAAATGGAGATCAGAATATCGCACTCATCAGGTTCTTGTGAAGACAAATTAGCTCATCTACAGTGCTCAGCAGAGTGGCCAGCTCAGCGTGGTAACCATTGCTATACATCAGTATCATAGCTATAACTAGTATTGTCTGCAAGAAGGACTGTTGCAGACCCTTTAAGATTATCTACAAGAGTTTACAAGGACACGAAAAGCTATCCATTAAGGAAATTTTATGAAAAAAGGAGAATTAAAACTGTAAGAACCATATGATGTCAAGATGTAGAAATGCACAGAAGATTAGAAAGAAATATACAATATATTAACATTGATTGCGCTTGGATGTTGGGATTATGGGTGGTCTTAAAAGGAATACTGCTTTATCCTTTCTCATTTTTTAGCAATAGTCATCTGTTACTTTTACAACAAGTGAAGAGATACTCACTTGAACTCCAAAAAGAAAATAAGAAAGGGAAATTCATTCTATATATTTCATGTAATCAATTATATTGACATAATATTGTGAATTTAAAAGTTGGAGCTATGCAATGAAATAAAAATGTGTAGGCGACGTTGCCCTTGTCTGTGTTATTAAAAAATATTTGGGAATTTAGGTTAATGAAAGTTAAAATGGAGAACCAGTGCAATAGAAATCCTGTTGTTCTCTCATGAGAGAAAACTGAGAAGTGAGATGTCACCGGTCAAAGATGCCCCGGAGCCTGGGCCTGCCTTTAGTGGTACCTCCCATCGTGCTGGAGATGGTGGCACCTGACTGACCCTTGTGGGGCAGGGAGGAGGGGGGGACAGCAGTGTGGTGGATGGTTTGCTTCTAGGGGTAGGCGGATTTGGAAAAGTGGGGACCTTATGGAGCAAGTGCAGGGAAGGCTAAGCACACAGCCGCGGAGGGATTTCGCCTGGACGCAGGGCACACAGCCTGTGGGCTGCCAAGGAACTCATCTTGTGACTGCATGAGAATTTGTTTTTTATGTGGTATCTTTTTAGCCAGAGAACTTTCCTCTGTATCAGTAAACATTACATTAATTTTCCATTGTTGTCGTTAGTTCTAAGATCCTGTGGGTCATATTGAAGTCTTATTAATCCCATTGGAAAAATCCCAAAATAAGCAAATAATGAAAAAAAGAGTCCCCTAAAGTCTCATCAGGAAGTGATGTCAGTTGCTGAAGTTTTGCTTCCAAACGTGTGTTTTCCTTGCCGCTGTTTTTGCGCATTCACAGGCATGAGGCTTCTGGGAATGGCTGAGCCCAAACATCTTGCAGCTTTACGAACTATTGATGTATCACTCTTTGACACACTATTAACCATCTGTTGACCTACCTAAAAATTAGAGTTTCAGGGAGAGAAGGAAAGCATGGCACATCTCTTTGCTGATGAAATGTTCGCCCTATGTAGATGCTTGACTCCATTGGATGGAGGTGCTTGTGGTTAATGTAGCCAAGATCCTGCTTATTGTCAATATCTGATCCAAAGCCAATGATTCATGTTCCAAAGAAAATGTTGCTTTTCTATTTTCCCGTCATGCAGGCTCTCCCGCCCCAGACTGAAGCTAGCCGCCCGCACACTGTTCTCCATCTGGGTGACATGGGAGATAATTGCAGGACTCTTACAGCCATGATAAACCGTGCTTTCCCCAGCTTCGAAGCCCTTTGAAGTTGCAGACAGTTTCATGATAATTGATAATGTAATCTCAACCCAGCCTGTATGTGCTTTTTTCTCCCTTTCTTTCCTGGCTGCTCTGTGAGGAGCAGAATTACCACAGCATATGCATTGACTGCCTCCGGAAGAGGTCCCAGTGCAGGGACTGCCCTGCTGACACAGGTTCTTGTGAAAGGTGAAGTCCTGGCAAGATCCAAGTAACAGCCAGTGGACCTAGTTGGAAGTGGGTGGAGACCGGGGGAGAGCCGGGAGAGAAACGATTTTTCATTCCTAGTACCTTGAGGCTATACACGGCAATTACTATTGCAGAGGCAATCACAAAGTTGTTAATTACAGGTTTATACCCTTGTAGCCACAAGTAGAAATGAAGGGGCTAACGCTTACAAAGTGGTGCTTGAAAAAAGTTATAGGTGGTTTCTTTTTTCCTTTTTAGTGGAATTACTTAATTAATAGTCAGATTTGGGCCTGATGAGGAAGAGAACGCTCAAAGAAACAACTCCTTAGAATAATTGCATCTGTCCATCTCTCCAAGTTGCTTTTCTTAACTGGTCATTCTGTCTTTATTTTAACTAATTATCTCTGGAAATCTTTCAGATGTGGACCTAAGACAGCATCAGGTATTACATGTGCCTCCCTGCCAGCCTGGATTGTGATATTTTATATCACAGAGATGCTCTGCTCTGTGGTCACTTATTAACCTGGTTACCCCGAGAGATCCAGGAGTCCACACTGCATTCCCCATGGCTGGGCCTGGTGAAGCTTTCCTCCCCGTGCCCAGCGTTGCAGTCTCACTCTTCGGAAAGGCTGGGCAAACCCACTGTGGCTCCTCGGTGGTCTCGCTGTGAGGTGAGAAACGCTGGCCCTGAAAAGCTGCACTCCAGTCTGGCTTAAAATCCTCTTTGAAGCAATCTGCATTTTCTGTTCTTAAGTTTGACTCAGAAGAACTCAGGGACCCAGCTGGAAGCATGGTCTGACTGGCAGGCATGGGACGCACGGTCAGGCCCCATGGCGGTGGCCCACTCCTGCCTGGGCTCCTCACGGGTGCTGGAGTCTGTGCCGAGTCCTCGTCCCTGCCTCACGCCTCCAGCCTCCTCCGGGAGTGACCCTGTCTCTTTCATCTCTGTGTGCCCAAAGCCGGACAGCGGCTGCACACAGTAGGTGCTCACCAAGTGCTTGTTGGAACTGATGGCGAATGCAGCCTTCTGAATGCTCCTTCCTGGGATAAAGACAGAAAACATCCTCTCCTCTCTGAGTCACTTTTAATTTGTCTAACGTATTTGGTTAAAATTGGGGGTGTTCCTCGCTCTCATTGAAACATGCGTTTTCCTGTCGACATCGTTTCCACTGTACACGTTTCAAAGGGAGGCTCCTTTCCTCGCGTCTGGCCCTCAGCCAGTAACACCCAGCACTTGAGGGAAATAAACAACTCTACCAAATAGGGCCGAGACACTCCGGGCCATGCAGGTTCCGCAGCGCAATGCTGCTGTCAGAGACACCTGCTACGTTCGCCCAGCCTTCCCTTCCTGGGGAGGGAACCAGAGGACTTGGGTGTGGAGGCCTCGTTCCATTGTTCAGATGAGGATTGGTTTCTGGGGCCAGAGGGAGATGTTCAGTGACTGTGAGTGCTCGGTGCACATCCATAGTGAGTGCTGGGTGCACGCCCACAGTGAGCGCTTGGTACATGTCCACAGTGAGCACTCGGTGCACGTACACGTCCACAGTGAGTGCTCGGTGCACGCCCACGGTGAGCGCTTGGTGCACACCACAGTGAGTACTGGCGCATGCCCACAGTGAGCGCTTGGTACATGTCCACAGTGAGTACTCGGTGCATGTCCACAGTGAGCGCTTGGTATGTGTCCACAGTGAGTACTTGGTGCATGCCCACAGCGAGGGGGTTTTCCTGCTGTCCCTGGTTTGCCCCCAGGGCAGGGCCTGGGGTAGGAACTCCTGTGCCACCCTAGGCCACATGTGGGAGACTTGAGAGCAGATGGGAGGCGCCGGGAATGTGGCTGCAGGGCTGATGTTCGTGACCCTCCAGGAGGATGTCTGGTCCTGTGATGATCCCGCACAGGCTCGTCCACACTCCGTCTTCACTTCTGGTCTGTATTACCGCGTTAGGGATCGGGGGCCTCATGGCACCCATTTGCTTGGCCCCAGGCCCCTGTGGAAATCTGCTCAGCCTCCTTTTGTCCACAAAGCCATGGCTCCTCCAGGCTGCAAATGTATTTCTTCTTCCCATCAGCATCCTGGCCCCGCACGGGTCGGGTGCTTGTGAGTGCAGCTGACTGCTGATGAAGGAAGAGAGGTCCTCACAGGAGCCTTGCACGCCTCCTGGCCCCCAGGTCGCTGCCAGGTCCCTCAGTGGAGAAAGAGGAGCCACAGGGACTGTCCCCTCCATCACTGAAGGGCTGGAGTGTGGAAGAAGGTGTGGAACAGGGCGGGGCAGACCCGCAGCCTCACATTTCCACACAAAGCACACAGGGTGAACAGCAGAGTTAACTTGAGGGTTTTAAAAAATAAACTCTGTGGCACGTGTAAGACAGGTCCAACATTCCCAAAACACGCTCTCTGCTTCCTCACTCTCACCGAAACATGCGTTTTCCTGTCGACATCGTTTCCGCTGTACACATTTCAAAGGGAGGTTCCTTTCCTTGTGTCTGGCCCTCAGCCCACCTCCTACTCTTCCTTTCCTCCTGGGGTTTCAGGCCACTGTTCCCCAAGCCCAGCTAAAGATACACCCTTTTCTTTCTTCTTTTATGATCACATGTATGTGTACTCAGGGCATCAAAACTTGAAAACTCCGAGAGGCATACAGAAGAAAATAAATGAAGTTATTTTGCCAACAAGATTATTTTCTTTTTCCTTTGAGTCACTTTCTTGTTCTATTTTATACGTAGCTGAGACCTAACTTTTTTGTTTCATGCTTTTTTACTCAACGTTATAACAACATTTTGCTGTATTTTAAGAAATTTGACATAATGATGATTTAAAATTCCACTCTATAGAATTTTAAATTCCGGCCGGGCGCGGTGGCTCAAGCCTGTAATCCCAGCACTTTGGGAGGCCGAGGCGGGAGGATCACGAGGTCAGGAGATGGAGACCATCCTGGCTAACACGGTGAAACCCCGTCTCTACTAAAAATACAAAAAAAACTAGCCGGGCGAAGTGGCGGCGCCTGTAGTCCCAGCTACTCGGGAGGCTGAGGCAGGAGAATGGCGTGAACCCGGGAGGCGGAGCTTGCAGTGAGCTGAGATCCGGCCACAGCACTCCAGCCTGGGTGACAGAGCGAGACTCCGTCTCAAAAAAAAAAAAAAAAAAAAAAGAATTTTAAATTCCATAAATTTAAAATTTATCACACGGTTGGCTGTTTTGATTCTACCTGGTTCCTGCTGAATGACAGTTCCTCGGATTAAGGCTGTCGGTGGAAGCATCCCTGAAACTGTGGGGTGCAGATGAGAAGCAAGCAGAAGTCTCTGAGCTGCACAGAATAGGCTGAGGCCAACCCGCTGGAAGGACCCACCCAGGCAGGCTCCTCCACTCGCCGCTGGCACGTCCATGTCAGGGGACGGGAGTCCCAGGAACAGCTGATTCCAATTCAGAGGACTGCAGCCTGGGTGGGACTTGATCTTCACTGTGGCCCCAGGACACCAGCTTCACGAGGCAGGTGGGCTGAGCAGGGAATTCTAGTGTTCTCTGTTACAGTTTATGCTGTCCTCATTACCCTGTGCCTGAAACTTTGTTCCCTTCAAATTCCTTGTTGAGGTTGGGTTCCTAAAAGTGCGTATATGGACCAAGGACAAGAGTGTTTTCGAGCTTGAGATCCACGTGCCCACCGCTTCTGTCCAGAGAGGCCGTGTGCTTCTGTATGCTGTATTCAGTATTCTGTGTGCCGGGTCCCGGCAGGGTTCACACAGGCCCTTCGCACGGTGCACTCAACACAGCTGAGTACTGCTGTTGTCAGAAGGTTTTGCTAATTTTATAAGAGGAGAAATGAATGTTATATTATTCTGAAAATTTCTGTTTCCTTGATAACTTATATTGAAATATCTTAAAGATTTATTAGCTATTTTGTTAAAAATTTATTGACTCATGGCTGGGCATGGTGGCTCACGCCTGTAATCCCAGCACTTTGGGAGGCTGAGGCGGGCAGATCACAAGGTTAGGAGATCGAGACCATCCTGGCTAACATGGTGAAACCCTATCTCTACTAAAAATACAAAAAAAAATTAGCCAGGTGTGGTGGCGGGTGCCTGTAGTCCCAGCTACTCGGGAGGCTGAGGCAGGAGAATGGCGTGAACCTGGGAGGTGGAGCTTGCAGTGAGCCGAGATCGCACCACTGCACTCCAGCCTGGGCGACTGAGCAAGACTCCATCTCAAAGAAAAAAAAAAATTTAGCGACTCATGTTGTTTGCTTATTTCCATTGGAAGTCTTAGTGAATTTTCTCACGGTTCTGTGTGGACTGTTTATATATGAAGGATATCATTATTTGGTGTGGACTGTTTATATACGAAGGATATCATTATTTGCTCAAAGTGCTGCGCAAGTTTGCCTTTTACACTTTATGATTTATTTTACTATGAGAAATAAAGATGTCAGTCTTGAGATGCCAGGCAGGCACATCCACGCAGGGCGGTGTCTCTTGGGAGTTCTGGGTCTCACGGTCTCACGAACTGAGCCAGGACCTCGTGCAGCTCCTCTTGGTCTGTAGCCCTGATGAGTGAGGATGATCTGCTGCCTGCTCCAGATCCCACACCCAGTGGTGGAGCTAGTTGGAACGACAGAAGAAGACAGTGCCCGCCCCGTGCATAAGTCCCGAAGCCCTGGGGGCAAGTGTGGGGGCTGAGCACCTTGTCAGGACCTCCCTGGAGCTGGGCTCCACCGTCCACTGCTGCTGGCTGCCTGATGGGGCTCTTCCTCTCCGTCCCCCGCTGGCTGCATTTAAAAGAGCATTGAAGAGACCCCTTCCTGGGGCTGAGCAGCTTTCTCTGCCTGCTTTCTGCTTGTAGAAATTTGGGAAGTACAGGGGCCGTTTGATATCTTTGACCCCAGCTGGGGGAACTTTGACCTAAAAACCTGAGGAATGCTGCAGACCTCTCTTCTGTACCCATCGAGCCGGCTCTGCAGGTTAGGATGTGGCTGTCACCCGCCATCTAGCCGGCTCTGAAGGTTAGGCACGTGGCTGTCTTTTATGGGTGACTGTCTTATCTGTGGTTGGTTTCTTCAGGACCAGCCTTGAGACCACTTTCTAGAGGCTGAAAGGACCGACCAGGGGCCTGTAGGATGTGGTCACACAGTTCGGAAGTGGCCTCTGCCCCCACGCCAGGTCCCAGTGGCCTTCACCCTGGACTCGGCCTCTGCCCCATGCTGGGTCCCGGTGGTCTCACCCTGGACTCAGCCTCTGCCCCCATGCTGGGTCCCGGTGGTCTCACCCTGGACTCAGCCTCTGCCCCCATGCTGGGTCCCGGTGGCCTTCACCTTGTACTTGGCCCCTGCCTTCAGGTTGAATCTTGGGGGGCAAACTCAGACCATTCTTAATTTTGCCTTTTACTGACTGGAGATGAGAAACAGTTCCACTTTTCAGTTCTTGCCAATTCTAGAATTTCTGGCTCCCAACACACCCTCTGCATTCTGTACATAAGCAGCCAGCTCTTTTCTGGGTTTCTCTCCCTAGTGCTGCCTTACCAAGGGCAGTTAGTCATAATAAGTGAATCTGGCAACTTGAGGTGCATTTTCTGTTATGTGCCTTGTTGTGGGCAGCTGCTTTTTCCACCATTACATAACAGGTCTTAATTTTTTTTTAGCCCGAACCAGTTTCCTACCTGTCTGTGGCCTGGTCTGTGGCCAGGGCTTCTCCCTTCAGGTCTTTTATAGCAGCACCCCATCTGCTGGCAGTTCCCATTTGAGGCAGGGTTTTTGCTATGATAATTCTGCATAAGAAACAATCCCCACATTCCCATAGCTTTCACCATCAACTTTTATTTCTCACAGGGCTGGGGAGGTCGAAGCAGTTTTGCCCCTGCCACAGGTGAGCCCAGCCGGGCCTGCCCCACAGTC
Organism: Rhinopithecus bieti; assembly: GCF_001698545.2. Classification (NCBI taxonomy): domain Eukaryota; kingdom Metazoa; phylum Chordata; class Mammalia; order Primates; family Cercopithecidae; genus Rhinopithecus; species Rhinopithecus bieti. Next base: position 4,845,118 of record NW_016841755.1, on the reverse strand, counting down.
TTGTTCTGGGGCCAGGAGGATCCCAGGAACACTTTGGCCTCGCCAGGTGGCAGAACAAACAGCAAACACATATTCAAAGCCCATGCCTTCGAATCAGTATTTTACACATTTTCTTCAGAGCTTATCATTGTTTTAGGCAGAAAGGTCAGAATGATGGAAGCTGCTCTGCCATTGCCGGAAGTTGGAAGTTGGTGCACAACTTTGATGTCCAGAAAATTCCTTCAACTAATCAAGTCTGACAATTCTGTATTCATTTTACTGTTGTTTCTTTTTCTAAAATACGTGCGGGCATATCTCTTGCAAGCTGTGATTTTCTTGCAAACTTTTCTCCAGTGATTCTTCTTCTAATGTCTATTTCATGTTTTATTCTAACAGTTGAGAACTGCATTAATGTTGATAACAAGGTGATATTACAGTTTTGTTCCATCCAGTAAGACACTGGTTTTAGTTTTAGATATTTTTACCATGCTGAGATGGCATTTGTCTATTTCTGCTTTCAAAGAGCTTTTAAAAATCAGGAAAGGCCGTTGCAAGTAATGAAAATATTTTTACCACCTCTTGAGATTATTTTACAGCTATTGTCTTTTGGATTAAAATTGGGCCATCCTTGAATTACTAGGATGATGCCTGCATGTTCTTGGTGGATTATTCTCCTACTAATCTGCTGAATTTGCTAATATTTTACTTGAAATTTCCCAGTCTATATTCAAAATGAGAAGAATCCATGGTTTTACTTTTTCTTTTTTTTTATATTTGTGAGATTTCAATATGATGATCAGAATCATGGTAGCTTCATAAAATGAGTTAAATATCTTTCTGTCTTTTCCTACACTCTGAGATAATTAAGGTAGCATGAAAATTATCTATTCTCTCAAAAAATAAATAAAATTTATAAAATGCCAGTGAAGAGGAATTCTCCATCCCTCTTTCCCTCCTCTTGTCCTTCCTTCCTTCCATCTTTCTTCTTTTAATGACTGTTTTTACTGCTATGAATTTATCTTGTAGTGCAGCTTTGGCCTTTCTCTCCTAAATTTTGATATGTAACATTCTTGTTTTCTCAATAGTACGCACATGAAATTACATCTATAATCCCCAATTATGTGCCTTACAGAGAACAGACCTTCTTTCACATGTATTCATAACAAATATAAAAACTTGGCGGGCACCCGTAGTCCCAGCTACTCGGGAGGCCGAGGCAGGAGAATGGCGTGAACCCGGGAGATGGAGCTTGCAGTGAGCCGAGATCGTGCCACTGCACTCCAGCCTGAATGACAGGGCAAGACTCCATCTCTCTCTCTCTATATATATATAAACTTATTCTATATTGGGTCATGAAGAATACATCAGTGAATGACAGAAAGCCCAAATTGCAGTAAGTGCAGCCAACAAAACAAACATTAAGTAAACAGTATCCCCCATCCTTTGGGCGTTAAAAACAGTCTTCTACAAATAATTATTGGGTCAAATAGGAACTGGATTATTTCCCTTCTTTAATGCTGTGGATTATTTCCCCACAGACGTTTCTTTCCTGTTTTCTGCCTGCACATTGTTGGATAAGGAAATTCTCTCCATAAGAAAACAGCGTTCACTCCTTGCAGGGTCAAGGGACTTGTCACAGCCTCTGCCCTGCCTGCTCTCTGACACTGAGATGGGGTGCCCTGGGGTGCCCTGTCTGGTCCAGGCTGTCAGGTCTGGTGGACACTGTCTTGGTTGGGCTCCTCTGGCCCTCGCTGGGGAGGGCTTTGATGGTGATCTGCAGTATTGTGTCTCCGTCCCTCCACAGCACGTGACACGTGATTCATCCATGCCCTCAACCAGGATCTTCCAACCTCACCCCAGTGAGTGTCTCCTTCTACTCTGACTGAGCTGGACCCTGGGCCTGTGTTATATGGTGGGTGTGGATGGCAAGGAGCCAGGAGGAAGGGAAGGAAACGTGCCCGGGTGCCCACTTGTGTTTCTGGTTATCCCAAGCTCCGAATCTCTAATCTAGGGGCAGAAATTGGGCAGGGGCAGGGAGGAGGCCAGAGCCTCCATTAGCGCTCCCTGGCCCATGGTGCTGTTCTGCTCAGATGGGGAAGGACACGGGCTACGCTTCTCTGGTCCCCCGGAGCAGGGGAATGGTTCACGGCTACTCCAGATACCAACGCTGCCTTCCTGTGGCCCTTCGGGAAGCTCGCTCCTCATTCAAGTTTCTGACAGGAAAGGGGGCATCACCTGGGAGGCGCCATTTAAGAGAAACGCCTGTGCCCCAATCTTTGGCAACTTGTGTCTTTGCAGCCTCCTTGTCTTGTCACCACCATCCCCCACTCCCCAGGTGATCTCAGGATCTTCATGTGCAGTAGGAAGTATTATTTTGCTGCAGAATCTGGCTCCTAGATCAGAGGTCTCTCTCCACCCCTATGCTGAACAACCAGCCCTGGTCGGTGGCTCTGTGCTCACGTGACATTAGCAGAGGCGGGTCCAGGACGTGACACTGGCCTCTCTGGGCACAGACCACTTTGGCTAAGTTGTTGCTCACATGTCATCATGCACATATGGCTTGGTGACCCAAGGCCATATCTACCGCATTTCAGTAGCAACTCATCCCAGCAACCACAAATTCAAGATCTGGTGACCCAGCAAGCAACCGACTCACTTCCCTGGCAGCCTCTGTCTCTTCCCCTGAGCACCCACCTAGAATTTTCCATCCTCTTCAGGGCCGCATCCAGAATCCTGTGCCGCCTCTCCCTGTGCCGCCTCTCCCTGTGCCGCCTTTCTCTGTGCCGCCTCTCCTTGTGCCACCTCTCCCTGTGCCACCTCTCCCTGTGCCACCTTTCTCTGCCTTTCTCTGTGCTGTCTCTCCCTGTGCTGCCTCTCCCTGTGCCACCTCTCCCTGTGCTGCCTCTCCCTGTGCCACCTTTCTCTGTGCCGCCTCTCCCTGTGCCGCCTCTCCCTGGCTCTCCCTGTGCCCCTGAAGTCACAGAATTGGGTGCATCTACACGGTGACTGCCAGTGAGCACAGCCCCCATGGCACCTTGCTAGGTCTGGCTCCCATGCTGCAGCCTCTTCTGTGGCTTCTCAAGGGGGGACTTCTTTTCCTGCGCTTGGGGTGCACAAATGGGAATTGGGCTCAAAAGTTTATTTGCTGTTCATTGCCATGTCCGAGACATTCCTTTCTCATCCTCGGGAAGAAAGAGCCCTCTGCTTTCCTGAGGCTTGTGTCATTGGGCTGCATTTCTCTGTCCTCTTTCTGTAAGCGGGTGAACCTCCTTTGGTTGGAGGCATTCACACTTGACTCTCAGACTGTCATCTTCCCACTGTTCTGCTACCTGAGAGTTATCGGCACACAGCTCTGCCACTCTCCCCCTGCTCCCGCCTGTCTCTGCTGCTGCATCAGTGCCCACATTCACAGGAGCGCAGCCTTCCCAGCAGGGAGGAGAGCTCGCCTGAGACACGGCCCCTTCCTGTCTTCTGCAGGTGATATTTCCTTTCAGGCACAGTAGTTGAGCTTCTTACAGCAGACCCAGGGACCCTCAGGGACTGTCCTAAGATCTAGGGCTGGGTGAGAACCCTGGGCTCCTGTTTCTGCAGACTCTCATCTGTTCTTAAACGTCACATGGAGGAAGGACATAGAAGACTTTTTCCTTTTTTAGAAATTTAAATGATGAAATAGTAGGTATGTCAAGATGAGAGAGGGTAAGTACTTTTCAGAAGACCACATGAAATGCACTAATTACAGAGAAAGGCCGTCTGCGTTTCTTCATTCTAATCTCCATCTCCGGCTTCCCGTGCCAGATTTACGGGTGAAAGCAATGTAGTGGAACATATGACGACATCGAGGAAAGAACTCACGTCAACTTTGCATCGTGGGGACTTGGAGCAGAATGTGACACACTTGGCATTTATTTTGGCTCCTGAAGAGAATAAAATACATCACAGAGAACTTGTTCATACACAATGTGGACCAGAAATGACTTTAACATTGACGTTAGCCGTGTGTTTCTCTGTGTCCTCACTTTCCTCAGTGCTTTCTGCCTCTGTACTGATAGTCTTTTAGTTTTCAAAAACATTTTTTAGAGACCTGTTAGAAAATGGTAGGAAGTAGGGATGGGGGGGGGATGCAGACCTGGCCCTCCCCCGCTCCATGGTGACCCCTTTGTCTCCAGGTGTGGTGGCTCGTTCCGTGGCCTGTGCCATCGCCCATCATCCTGGCACCCAGCCATGCCACATACGGGATGAAGGGAGAGGGCCAGGGTGGGTTCCTGCCCTCTGCCTTTGAAGATTAATTTAGACTTTCCTTCTCTCTCTCTCTCTCTGGTGGGCGGTGTGGCTGTGCTCAAATTACCCCAGTGATTCTGGCAGCGCATTTACTGAGCTGCTCCAATCACCCCCTCTCTGATCTGGAGCTGAATCTGTATTGATTCCTATGAATCGATTTGCACATTGAAGGGAGGAAAAATGTTTCTTTCTTAGGGAGCATTTTTGTCAAGATGACTTTCCTTGAATAGCTATCATACCAAGGCACCACACAGCATATTCTGGGATGACTTTGTCATACACTATTGTCTTTCAGTGAAACAGGCAGCCTGGCTTTGAGGGACTCGTGTCATTAGCATGTCCTGTGAAATGCTGCTTCCCCCAGCCGTGAGAGCAGGCAGGTTGTGCAGCCAGGGGTGGGGCTCCCTGGACCAGCTGCCCGGCTGCCTGGACGGAGAGAACATCTTTCCCCGGATGCCAGGGCCAGCCCTAGCCCAACGTGGAGATGTTTGTCATCTAGGCGACCTGGAGCACCTGTGGCCAGCACGACCCATGCTGCTTCTCCCTGTGGGTACTGCTACCCCGCTGCCTTCACACCCGCACCCCACATGGGCACAGCATGTGGCTGGCATGGGTCCTTCGAGTCTGCTGCGAAAGGCTGGCATGCAGCTCCCTCTCAGACACATCCTCTCTTGTCCTCCCCATGGAGAGAGAAAACAAGAGGGAGGCACGAGTGCTTTCCTTCCCGTCGCCTACCAGAAGCTTAAGGCAAATGAGGGAAAATGAACTGACCAGCTAATAACAAATAAGAACGCTGCATTTCAGGTATTTCCTTCATCCTTTAAAATACTCACAAACAGTCTCCAAGAGTCCCTGACAGACTCTCAAAGGCGTGTTGGCGTATGGAGCTCTGATTCTACCATTGGCATCTGTCTTGGAACTAGATCGGCTCCAGGAAGCTGCCCCTCTGGTGCATCGCTTCTACCCCTGCACTGTGGTTCCTTTCACTCACAGCTCTCTCCCCTGCTACACAGGCTGCTGGAGCCGTGTCTGCGCCACGAACTGAGGACACTGACTGGCACAGCAGGTGTCTCCTAACTGAAGATCCACTTATCCTGACCTGGTGACCCGCACTCAAACATCTTCTTCAAGGGCATGTTTTAGTATTGATTGGAAATCGCTTGTGCCCACATGGAATGTTTTAACAGATGTTTGGAATATCAGCTCTGACTGCCAAGGTTAATAAGGGCCATTGCCCCAGCAAATACCACTGAAAGTCCACAGAAACCCTGTGGGTTATGAGACGGCCTCACGCAAGGCCTGCCCGTCCCCAGTTTCTACGGCATCCCCATCACGATCCTGTTTGTGATTAAAACTCAATTTCGTATATTTACTATCATAAAAAGTTTCACCAGAGAAGTGGCCTCATTCTATGGAACAGATGCTACCCACGAAGTTAAATTCTGTTCAAAGAACAGAACCAGCCAGTCCTTGTCCATGGCTATTTCCCCACCCTCATCTGCAGGACGGGCCTTCCCATGGGCGTGGGTGTGCGTCTCCGTGTCCACCGGCAGCCAGCCTGAGTCACAGGCAGGACGATCGCAGCCGTGCCACCCAGCAGGGTTTTGTGAGGAGTCCGGGCAAATCTCGCCACCAGTGCCAACAATCCAGGAAATGCAGTCTTTGGTGCTGGGGAAATCTGGGGCCTCCCAAGGTTTGTGTAAAGATGAGAAGGTGACGCTTCCAAGATGTGTCCTCGAGAATGGCTTAGAGCCTGGTTTACGAGTTGACTTGCTATCAGACCTCTCTATGGAGCTCTCTCTGGCTTCTTTGCCTCACGTAGTTGACGCCCAAACTCATCCCCGGAACTCTGGGAAGTGACTGGTTGGACCCTCCCTTCTTCCTTCTCTCCCTCCCTCTCTCCCTCTCTTCCCCCCTCCCTCCCACCGCAGGTACCAATGGCATGTCTACGTCTAACCTCTGAACACAAACTTTACATGACCTGGAAGGCAAACTGTCCTAGGAAATAGTTTTGCAAATGCCAAGTGATACGTTTCTTATATTGTCCAATATTTTGGGTGGAACATGTCCACTTCCGTAACCTTCCACGAAAATGCGGACCCTGTGACGGTTATGTCTGGTCATTCACTGGCAAACTGAAGTAAAAACGCGGTGCCCGTTCAGGAGAGCACGGCACACTCCAGACAGTTCAGGGAGAAGCTTCCTGCCTCTGGACAGGCGTCTCCGAGGGTTCCCTGACAAGCGCAGCCAATGACTTACTCCCCAAGGATCACACCTGGGTCACAGAGAAAAAAGTTAATTTTGCCTTTTCTTTCTTAAGCCAAACAGTCACAGATTCTCAACTTAATCTGGCAATAAGACTGTAGCTTATAACTGGAGTTCAACGTGGGGGTGGCCTTTGTTACTCAAGGTTCTTCAAAGAGATTCTCCCGGCACAGGGAGGTTGTTAGAGGCAATGCATTCTGGATCTTACTAATCTGCTAAAGTGGAATGAGTGGTTCTGAATCCTTTTACAATCTGACGCTTCACCCGGGAAATCGCACAGCCTGTTTTCGGAGGCTGTAATTCCTACCCACTGGAATCCACTGGCAACTGTGAGTTGAGAATGGTGTTTCTTTTATGTTAACTCCAAAAAGCATCTGTCCTGGTAGCAAATGGGATGCTTTTGCCACTCCTCACATAAGGTCGGAAGTTAGCAGCTGCTTTTGACTGCTGTGTGAGGCTGAGGGACGGCCAAGGACACACCCGGGGAAGCTTGGGTCCTGCTCTTGAGTCCAGTGGGCTCTGGAGAGGGGGAGGACGTGAGGATGGGAGAGCAACTCGTCTTCGTCTCTCTGTCAGTGATGGAAACCCATGAAGCTTGCCCTTTTGTCATGTAAACAGAAAATTATGTCTCCAACACAAACCCGGGCTGTGAAGGAGGCAGCTTTTATTCCTGCTCACCACGTGGGGAACAGAAGGCGGGGCGCCATGCGACTTCCCAGCTGTTGCCGGGGAAGCCCGTGCGGAGCCGGCCACATCTGGATGGCATCTTTGAAGAGGCATTAATCTGTGGCTGAGGTCTGCTAAGCCTCTCGGCTTTTCTTTGCTGCTTCTCAGGCTAATGCTACTTCTGCAAAGCCGCAGCGACTTCACGTCAAGGGGGGAGATGAAGGAACAATTACAGACGGTGATACCAAGACGCATTTGGGCAAAAATAAAGGGCAGGACAAAAGCGCTGTGCCTTGATCAGTCCGGCAGAAGATTCGCTTTTCCCCGCCTGAGAGGTGCCGCCCAGCTAGCAGCACAATGGCAGGAACCCGAGGCTATGTGAGCATGGGGTGTCTGTTGAAGGGAAGGCCGGGAGCTGGCTCCATGGAAAAGGTTTCTGTGTGTCTCTGACCATGTTGCTGGGTCAGTGGATTTCTCTGCTCATTTTTGTTGATGAAACGTGCATGTTACATTAAATAAGATATCAGGTGGAAGAATGAAGAAGGTGGCTCAAACACACGTCCTCGCTGGTGCTCTGAGAACAGGAATTTCTTTCTGCCACGCTGAGAGGCGCCTTCTCAGATGGACACGGCATCACTAACGGTCACAGCGCGGAAGGCAGAGGCCTGAGAACCAACACTGTCCAGGTCACAGCAGTGGGCAGCGTGCCAGGAGGTGCCCGCCTGTTAGACTCAGCATTAGTGTAGTTTAACAATGAATCTGCAGGCTGCATGCCGTCATGCATGTGGTCATTGGTTCAGCTTTGCTCCTTCCCATGTTTCAAGATGCTCAGGGTGAATGGGGAGGCGGCAGCATCGGCCTCCCGTGTGGGGTCTCTTCCCGGACCCCTGCCTGAACCAGTGGGACTGCTTCTGCCCCCCAGTGTGTCCCCAAGCTCCGTGATGGTGACTATCCAGGAGGCCCTTGGTCCTGCTCACCCACCTGTTCTGCCCATCCCTTGAGAACACTGCTATTTTGAAACTTTCCTGATCTTTCTGCTGGAAGTAGTTTGTTCTACGTGAAATCACACGCCACTCCTTCATATCTGTAAAGGGCTCTACCTTCTGTAACGTTTATCTACGAAACTCCTGTGTTAGGCCAGGAACACTCCAAGAGCAAGAGGCAGACCTCGTCTGACTTTTCACCCTGACAGGGGACTTTTCTGCCTGACAGTGCCGATATCCGGCTCCTACGCATCCTCCATGGAAGGTCACCAGGTCAGCCCATGGGAGGGAGGCAGGAAGGGTGACCTTGCCCGTGAGGCTTAGTGGAAAGAATGATGAAGGGCTGCAGGTGGCTCCTTGAGGGTCCCCGAAAGCTTCCTCTGGGGTAGGATAGGAAGGTGGTCAGGGACGTCCGAAAGGCAGTTTCAGCTTCAGTTCCTCGGCTCCTTGTGGGAACAATCCCAGCGAAAGTAAACACTGTGCTTGGGGCTAAATGGTATAATCGTGAGGACTTGACCAAAAACAGGGTTTCAGGGGCTTTTGTCCCACTGTTGCAATGACACTGATGCTCTCTGGAAGGGACCTCAGTGTCAGCACTTCCCCCAGTGGGTGACGACGATGAGTAAGCACACTGATTAGTTAGCACTTTCTACCCAGTGTGTGACGATGAAAGAGTAAGTCCAGTGGTTAGTTAGCACTTCCCCTTCAGTGGGTGATGATGGGAGAGTAAGCTCACTGGTTAGTCAGCACTTCCTCCTTAGCTGGTGATGATTATGGAGTCAGTCCTCTGGTCAGTTAACACTTCCTCTCCAAGGAGGAAGGGGAGTGTTTAGGAAGGCACATGGCTCCTCACCAGCTGTGTTGTTGTTAAGGAACTGACATTCTGCACTAGAAGTTGAGGCACTGGCTCCAGAGTTGAGCTGCTTCTGTATCTAGACATTTCAGTGTGAATTTAAATTTATACCTCATTGTAGGTCAATATTTTACTGAGATTTTGATGAAAAATAATTATTCTACACTTTTGATTATTGAAATGATGGTTATGCTCATTGTAGGTGATTAACTGAGACATGAGAATGAGTATTTTATATCAAAACCATGGTTACTAATTTAGGTAAAATCTGTTTGTAGAAGAACTGCACGAAAGCCTCCGTGCAGCAAAGGAGGCAACCAACAGAGTGAAAAGGTGACCTATGGACTTGGAGAAAGAGTCCGCAAACCATATGATATGGTTTGACTGTGTCCCCACCCAAATCTCATCTTGAATTCCCACCTGTTGTGGGAGGGATCTGTTGGGAGATAATCGAATCATGGGGGTGGGTCTTTCTGTGCTGTTCTTGTGATAGTGAATGAGTCTCATGAGATCTGATGGTTTTATAAAAACGAGAGTTTCCCTGCACAAGCTCTCTTCTCTTGTCTGCTGCCATGTGAGACGTGACTTTCACCTTCCACCATGAAATCAGTGGATGTTCTCTCAGAGCAGTTGATCCCTACTAAGCATCTGTTTGAAGCCCAGCAGCTTGAGATGTTGGTCTAGTTACTATGGATGCAAAGATGTTGATGGCAGTTTTTCTGATGGCAGTTTTTCTCCAGCTGGTGGGATGAGGTGGGAGATGGAGGTTACAGCGAGTAACTTGTCAGGGCCTGGTGCTTGGGGTATGAAGCTTAGTGGGGCTTTGTGTGGGAGGTGCTGGGAGCCGCGTGCTGAGAGCTATGTTAGGAGGGTCATCTGCTGGTGTGCAGCATGGACAGGTTAGAGAAGAGTAGTTCCATCTTTGTATTAACTGAAAACAAGTTTTTTGAAGTGAAGCCTAGAGAGAAATTCCCTCCATTTATGTCCAAAGAGGCTACCATTACCCAATGTTTTTACAGCAAAGGGAAATCACTTATGAATATTTTGCCCAGGTTGAATGTAAAGCAGTACAAGTGAAATACAGAACAATTTCAGCTCTTCCAGGAATCAAATTCAATTTGCCTGATTCCTAGATCTGTGCCATGTTTTTTAGAAATTATTTTTTAAATTCACTAGGCCAATAGCTTAATTTGTTTTTCAATAGCTTAATTTTAGTCTACAACATGTAGCATAAAAAAGTGATGCCCTGCCATTATGTTCAAAATTCAATGGCATTTTTTGATTAAGGTCTTTTCTACTTAAGTGTCATAACCCAGCCTTTTTGGCTTATGGTAGCTGTGAGGATTTCACCACTACCTGGCCAGTCTCAGCCACATTGACCTGGATGACAACCTGACCCTTCCTTGTAAGACATCGGAGGTCTGTCTCACTTTACCCAGCATGTCTAAAACTGATCTCCACATTTTCCCCAGGTCAGATTTCTTTATGAGTCAGAAAGCATTTTTCCCACTCTTAGTCACTTCTTCTCACAATCTCTCTACCTTTTACCAGTCCTGTCAAGTCCTCATTAATCCATTTCTTTTCCCTGGTCCTTTGGTCCTGCGGCCTCTGCATCAGTCCTGAACCTGGCCCGCCATCCTTCCTGCCTGCCTGTGAAATCAGCATTTCAAAGCTGTGGGAGCTTGTGCTGCCATTTTGTCCAGCGTTTCTGGTAAGATAAAAACTGCAGACTGCCCTGGCCACCCTGGCCATGGTCTGAGGAGAAGGTTCTAGCAAGGATCCTGTAGATGTCAAAGTGAAGCCCAGGAGAGTCCACTACTCTGTTCATAGTTAAAGCTCTTCTTTTTCAAGCATGGCAAACAGGAATAAATATGGGGTCTCTGGGAAAATTCTGTAACTGAAAGGATGGAGAATGTGCACACTAGATGCAAAGGAATGGGATGGGGCAGGCTCTGGCTTTGCTACACGTGTGACCTTGGTAACAAGGATGTCTCTGACTTCACATGGGGGCATATGGGGAATAAATGGTTAATGCAGGAGGAGTGGCTCAAAGCATGCTCAACATAGAGTCAGTAGGCTTAACAGACACACACTATCAGCCTTACTCATGGTTGCTGTTGGTTTTATTATTAGATGTTAATAAGGACTTTACTGCAGGAAACGAAAAAGTTTAAGAAGTATTCTCTTCATATTCTCAATACTCAGAACTCTAAATTCAGAGAGTAAAGATGGGATAAGGAGAAAAGAGGTGAGAATGGAGATATCTTGGAGGAAGCTTTAAAAGAGTAGGTGTGGGATCCATTAAAATATTAATTAAATGAAGTGATAATTGCAAAATTTAAGACAATCTTAGAAGCAATAAAAATAGGTTACATTCTACAGATAGAGATGAGTAGGGCATTCTAAGGGTTTCTTCTACAAAAAATAAACTTCATACAAATAAAATAAATTTTTATCATTGCTCATTGAAAAGAAAAGCTATAATGGAAGACACAATTTAATTTTAGTTTTCTGAATTCAATACCAACCTTCAGATTGAATCAGCTCATTGTATACAACAAGGCTAAGCCAATGGCCAGATCTGGCCATGTGAAAAAATTTGATTATAAAGGTAAATCCAAAAACCTCCAAGCAGAAAAAAACAGGATAGCTAGAAAGGAAAAAATAGCACACCTGTCTCAGACTTTTCCATATGTCTAGGGAAAAAATGGAGTAATCTCTATAAAATATTGAGAAAAAGGGTAAAGCAAGCAGTGGGGGCATCTATAGATCTCTGCTCTCAAGCGCTCTATAACCAGTCTAACAGTTTTGAATGAATTCAACATCAATGCTGAATGTATAGTCAGTTCTCACACTGCTGATAAGGAAATGCCCAAGACTTGATAACTCATAAAGGCAAAAGGTTTAAATAACTCACAGTTCCACAGGACTAGGGAGGCCTCAGGAAACTTACAATCATGGTGGCAGGGGAAGTAAACACATTATTCTTCACATGGTGGCAGGAAGGAGAAAGATTAGAACTGAGTGAACAGAGAAGCCTCTTACAAAACCATCAGATCCGCTGAGAACTTACATACTGTCACCAGAATAGCCTGAGGGAAACTGCTCCATGATTCAATTACCTCCTACGATATGTTGAGATTATGGGAAATACAATTCAAGTTGAGATTTGGGTTGGGACATAACCAAGCCATATCAAAGAGTACTGCTGAAGTGTGCTGGCTATGAACCTTTTTACAAACATTATTCTGTGGCAAAATAAAATGTGAAAAATTTCCAGTGTCACAATATTTGTCATGAAGATAAAATGAGTAGAACAACAAAACTAGGTCCAAGGAAGAGTTGAAAATATTTTTTCTAAACTAACACAAATGGCTAAAATAACTTTTGAAAAAGAAGTTGCAAAATGAAACAAATATTAATAACATAGAAGGAGGATTCTGGGAAGATGACAGAGTAGGAAGCAACAGGAGTCCATCTCCTCACCAGACCACAGTTGCACTGGCAAGATCTGGCTGATGTAACTATTTGGGACTCTAAAGTATATTGAAGGCATGTAACTTCCAGGGGAAGAATGGTAGGACGGTAAATTGAGGTCAATTTCAGTCCATTTCAGCTCTTGGCATAATAGATGCTACCTATCCCTGATCTCCAGCCCCATGGCTGGCAGTTGTGAACACATTTCTGATGCAGCCTGCACACAGTTTACAGTAGCCAGGTGGGCAAAGGGATGGTGCCCTCCAAATATCTGGGATCTGTGCCTGGATTGAAGATTGCTGCTTCTAATCATAGAGACAGACAAAGAGGCAGGGGCCATTTTTGTTACACCTGCTCCAATTGATGCAAGCCCCTCCCCCTCCTTTAATCCCTTGGAAGTCAATTCTGCTTCAAAATACTGACTGCCAGGGGATTTAAAGGGCTGGCGTCTTTCCCTTCACCTTTTTTTTTTTTTTCTTGTTTTCTCCTTTTGGGACTCAGACATTAAAAACTAAGACATTCAAAAGTAACTGCACGTATGAAGAAAATTACAAAGTGTGAGTGCCCAGGGAAAGGCACAGGCTCAGAAAAGAGCTGAGGAGCCCTTAAGTTGACACCTCAGGCTGATCTTCAGTGTGGAAGCAACGTAAAACAATAAAAAACAAAAACAGTACCAACAGCAGCAAACCCTGGGGAAAGGGGAGAATCTGATTTCCTGTTACACCACATCATTAGATTGAAATGTCCAGCTTTCAACAAAAAAAAATTATAAGACATACAAAGAAACAGGAAAGTATAACCCATTCAAAGGCAAAAAAAAAAAAAAAAAAAAAAAAAAAAAAAAAAACCAACTGTTCAAGAGAAAGACAAGATGGTGGACCTACTAGATAAGGACTTTAAAACAACTGTCTTAAAGATGCTCAAAGAACTAAAGGAAGATGTAGAGAAAGTCAAGAACACAATGAATAAATAAAATGGAAATATCAGTAGAGTTAGGAAACTTAAGAAAAAAAAGAAATTCTGGAGCTGAAAAATACAACAACTGAAATAAAAAACTCACCAGAGAGAGAGAGAAATTATTGAGTTAAAGAAAGAAAAAATACCAAAGAAAAGTGAATAGAGCCTAAGGAATGTGTAGGACATTATCAAGTGAACTAGTTCAGAAAGAGAAGAGAGAGAGAAAGGGAAAGAGAGATTATTTGAAGAAATAACAGCTGAAAATATCCCGTGTTTGATGAAAGATACAAAGATAAACAGTCAAGAAACTCGGTGAACTCTAATTAGGGTGGACATAAACAGACCCACACTGAGACACATTATAATCCAACGTTTAAAAACCAAAGAGAGAATTTTAAAAGCAGCAAGAGAGGAGCAATTAATCACATACAAAGACATTTTAAGTAGATCACCAGCAGATTTCTTATTATAAACGTTGGAGGCCAGAAGGTAGTGGGCTGATAAAGTGCTAAAAGAAAAATTAAAAAAACACCAACCACCTATCAACCAAGAATCTTACATTGGTAAAACGGTCCTTCAAAAGTGAGGGAGAAATACAACATTTCCAGATAAAAGCTAAGGGAGTTCCTTACCACTAGAACTGTCCTACAAAAACTGCTAATGGGAGTCGTGGAGGTTGAGAGAAAAGAACACTGGACAGTAACTTGAAGCCATATAAACAAATGAAGATCTCAGCAAAGATAAATACATGGGTAATTATGAAAGCTAGTAGTGTTGTAAAAACGGTTTGTACTTCCATTTTTGTTTTATATATAATTTAAACAATACATTAAAAGTTATTAGCCCACAAGCTAGTATTATTGCAACTTTGGCTTATCACTCTACATTTTATTTTCTGCATAATGTAAGAGATAATATGTATTATAAAAATAATTCTTAGCTTACATGGTTTGGCACACATTGTATAAAGATGTATTTTGTGACATCCATAACTGAAAGGGGTGAAAATGAAAATACAACAGGTATATATAAAAATTACAAACATTTATGGACCTAATACTGGATAGTCCTAATATATGAAGCAAAAATGGACAAAATTGAAATAAGAAATAGATGGCTGTACTATACTAGTGGGGTATCGGAAACTTCACTACTCCGCTGTCAATAACGCATAGAAGAACCAGGCAGAAGATAAACAAAGAAATAGAGGACTTGGCCAACACAGTAAACCAAATGGATCTATGAGACATACACAGGACAGTCTACTTAACAACATTGGAATGCACATTCTTCTCAAGTGCAGATGGAACATTTTCCAGAATATACCATATGTTAGGCCACAAATTAAATCTCAATAGGTTTAAAAAGATAGATATCATACAGAGTATCTTCTTTGACCACAACACAGTGGGGTTAGAAATCAATAACCAAAGAAAAACTGAAAAATTAAAAAATTTGTGAAAATCAAACAACATACTCTTTTTTTTTTTTTTTTTTTTT
>NW_016841755.1:4814039-4829931 GCF_001698545.2 Rhinopithecus bieti | reverse complement strand
GCCAGGATGGTCTCGATCTCCTGACCTCGTGATCTGCCCGTCTCGGCCTCCCAAAGTGCTGGGATTACAGGCTTGAGCCACCGCGCCCGGCCACAACATACTCTTAAACATCCAATGCGTCAAAGATAAGATCGCAAAGAAAATTAGAAAATACTTAGAGATGAATGACAATGAAAAACACAACACAGCAAAACTTACGGAACACAGCAAAAGCAGCGATAAAGGGGGAATTTGTAGCTGTAAATACTTACAATAAAAAAGAAACATCTCAAATCAACAATTTTAACATTGCAACTTAAGGAACTACAAGAAGAATAACAAACTAGCTAGCAGAAGGAATAACGTAATAAAGACTGGAGCAGAGATAAATGAAATAGAGAATAGAAAAACGATTGAGAAAATCACTGAAACCAAATCTTGGTTCTTCAAAAAGATAAACAAAATAGACAAATTCTTAGCTAGATTGACTTAAAAAAAAGAGATGACTCAAAAGTCAGAATATTAGCGGGGACATTTTTACTGCCAATTCCACAGAAATAAAAAAAAGTTACAAGTGAGGACTATGAAAAATTGTAGGACAACAAATTGAATAACTTAGATGAAATCAACAAATTCCTAGAAATGCAAAATTTCTGCCAAGACTGACTCATGAAGAAACAGAAAATTTGAATAGATCTAAAACTAGCAAGAAGATTGACTTCAGACAAAGAAAAGCCTTGGACCTGATGGCTTCACTGGTGAGTTCTACCAAACATTTAAAGAACTAACATCAATTTTCCTCAAACGCATTCACAAAATTGAAGAGGAGGGAACTCTGCCTGACTCATTCCATGAGGCTAGCACTGTCCTCAACAAAAGCAAGAAAGAGACTCCAAAAAAAGAAAACTACAGATCAATATTTCTTGTGAATATCTATGAAAAATTCTCAACAACATATGAACAAACCAAATTCAGGGTTATTAAAAGGATTATGCACCATGACAAAGTGAAATTTATTCCTGGAATGTAAGGATGATTCAACATACGACAACTAATCAATGTGACATACCACATTAACAGAATGAAAAAAATACCTTACATGATCATCTCAGTTGATGCAGAAAAACCATGAGACAAAATCCAACACTCTTCCATAATAAAAATATTTAACAAACTAGGAATAAAAAGAAATTCCCTCAGCATAATAAAAGTCATGTATGAAAACCCACAGCAAACAGCATATTTAATGATGAAAGACTGAAACTTCTTCCTCTAAGATTAGGAAAAAGGCAAGGATGGGTGCTTTTACCACTTCTATTCATCAAGTACCGGAATCCTACAAAGACCAATTAGGGAAAAAAAAGCATCCAAATTAGGAAGAAGAAAAATCGTCGACGTATTATCTTATATGTAGAAAACCCTAAACATTTCACAAAAATGTTAGAACTAATAAATTCAGCAAAGTAGCATGATATAAAATCAATGCACAAAAATTAGTTGCATTTCTATACACTAACAATGAACAATTTGAAAAGAAAATTAAGAAAACAATTTCATTTACAATGCATCCAAAAAAAATCGCACTTACAAATTAACAGCAAAAGATTTATACAATGAAAACCACAAACTACTGTTGAAAGAAATTTAAAAACCATATAATTAAGAGAAAAGATATCCCATGTTCATGAATTTAATGTTATTAAAATGTCAGTACTACCCAAAGTAATCTGCAGAGTTAAGGCAATCTCTATTAAAATTGCAATGACATTTACTGCAGAAATAGAAAAATCCATCCTAAAATTTGTATGTAGTCTCAAGGGACCCTGAATAGCCTAAGCAATCTTGTGGAAGAAGAACAAAGTGGAAGGACTTATACTTCCTGACTTCCATCTCATGGCTGAAGAAACTGAGGTTTACAGAAATTCAGGAGACGAAGTTCAAGTTTTCAGGGGCAGGTGAAGTTCAGGGCTCGGATTTCTGGATGTGAACTCCTGCTTTTATCAACTACCCTGGCTGCTGCCTCTCTCAGATGATTTTATGGGTTTTTTAAATAGTTTTTTTTTTTTTTTTTTGCAAATGTGAAACAGCTGAAGAGAAATGCTTTTTAGTCTTTGTGATGGAAGGAGGATTCCCTTCAGGCTTCCAACAGACTGTCCATGTGACTTCCAATATTATCTGGATATCGTTCAATATCAGAGCTCACGCTGATCGATCAGAGATGATCATCTTCAAGGACAAAGCTTCCAAAAGAGTCTGATGAGTGACAACTGTGCCTGGGGACAGAAGGGGTCTGCTTAGCACTGAGCAGAGGGGAGTCCTGTGGAGATTTTAGGAAAGGGGTTTGCCCGGGGGCATGGGACACAGGGTGTGGCGTAAGGGCCGAGGCTATAGCCTCATGGGAAGGAGGGCTTCCTGTCACTGTTGCTCAGAATGTAGGTGCTGGTCTCTGTAACAAATTAGAGACAGGCCACGCTGGTTTGGAAAGCCTGAGCTCCCAATCCTATGGGCACGTTTGTACTCAGGTGCCTGTCGCTAACCAGCTGGGGATTGTGTCCAGGAATTTAGCTGATTTCTGAACCTCATAAAAGGCCCTTCTTGTTTTTATATTTGGGGGTTGCCCCCGTCCCCCGTATTTCCTCTCCATTTCCTTCAGCCCTGGCCCTGCCATTGTCAGTTGTGTGGCCCTGGGCATTTCTCAAATACCTGCATGTTCATTCATCGTCCGGGTTGCGCTGATGACCATGAGATCCTGGATTACTCTGGATTATTCTCTAGCTACGTGTAGTGTCCTGGACGAACGCGTAGCTCCTGGCAGATGCAGTTTGCGCTGCACTTCCTCTGCTTGCGTGACAGCAGCCCCACTCACCTCTGGGGCCGTGGACGGACCCGGATCACACACGACCACGTTGCCTTTCCCAGCTTCACTCCTCGCTGTGTGCTGTGCTGTGTGATGCCTCCTCTGCCCCCTTTCCCACAGCCTTTCGCGTTTTATTTCATATTAGTGTGCTGCATGCATCTTTGCTAGTTGCCTTAAATCTTTTTTTGGGTGGGAGAAGAGCGATGCATAAATAAATACATACACACTATGGGATTTGCAATCGTCAAGCTGTTTAATGTTTTTATCTTTTTATTTATTATTACTCTTAATGAGCTTCTGAATTCATGTCTAGAAGGGGAAAAATCCACCAAGGAAATCACTCTTTTCAAACAATTCTACCGATCCACACTGCTTAATACCTAAACCCAATTAGTCACAGAACTTAGAATCTTGACTTTGAATGGAAACTTAGAAGTTTCTGGTCCAAAAGTTATAATCTCACAAGTGATGTATGATTGACACAATCAAAAAAAGTGTCTATGTTTTACTTTCTTCTTTAAGAATGTAAAATAAGGAATGCTGAGACAATGTAACAGGTATAATGTTTTTACATTTTGATCTCAAATTTTCTTTTTTTACTTTTGATTAGGTTTTGTTTGGTTTAAATACTAGAGGCATGACTGATTTAGAAAAATCTTAACGCTATAACTCTGTTAGCTAAGGCTCTCCAGAGAAACTGAACCAATAGGATGTGTGTGTATGGAGAG
Organism: Rhinopithecus bieti; assembly: GCF_001698545.2. NCBI lineage: Eukaryota > Metazoa > Chordata > Mammalia > Primates > Cercopithecidae > Rhinopithecus > Rhinopithecus bieti. The sequence goes on along the minus strand of NW_016841755.1, from coordinate 4,826,367 downwards.
GAGAGAGAGAGAGAAAGAAACAATTTTAAGGGATTGGCTTACACGATTGTGGGGGGCGGGCAGGTCTGAAACCTGCAGTGCTGGTGGGCAGGCTGAACACCCGGGGAAGCGCTGGCATTGCAGCTCAAGTCCATAGGCTGTTTGCTGGCAGAGCACCCTCTTCCTGGAGGACCACAGTCCTTGCTCTTTTTAAGGCCTTCAACTGATTGGATGAGGCCCACCACAGTCTGAGGCGTGATCTATGTCACTCAAAGTCTATTGGTTTAAATGCCAATCCCATCCAAAAAACGCCTTCAGAGCAACATCTAGAATGACTTCTGAGGGAATCCTGAGGTACCACGGCCTAGCCAAGTTGACACATACAATTCACCATCACAATGACACAAAGCAGAGAAAGCATGACATGTTTTTTAGATGACAAAGTTACCTTATTCTTTCTGGCACCTTACCTATGTCTTTCAATATGTTTTTAAATAATTAATTATGGATAAATGATATAAGATGAGATTTCAAACACTGTTGCAGCTTTAAGATGAATCAGATGAAGGTTGCATCAGTCTGAAATGGCAGTGAGGGAAAAGTGCTCGTGTCATGGGGGCTCCAGCCAGGGAGAGGGTGCTGGGCTGGCTCTGAGCACTGCTGTGGCCCCTGCTGTATGGCTCGGAGCAGGGCACTTCTCTGTGAGTCTGTTTCTGTCTGTAAAATTGATATAATGATATCACAGAGAATTCAAATCAATGTTTAATGAAAGTCGAACTGACAGCACCCCAATCTTTCCTTCATTATATCTGTACTATTTCTCGACAAGTCTCAATTATAAAAGTGTATCTTGTCTTAGTTTTCTAACTGCCTTTGACGTTGGGACCTGGTGCCCAGGACCCAGCACAGCGCTGCACGGGGTGCCATGCCTCTCACCTTCCTGGCTCAGCTAAAGTCTTGATCTCCTAGAATCTGTTCGTAACCCACTTCCCTCTGGCTGGGCAGCGCTGGACTCCTCTCTTGACATCCACACTCCGCGGACCCAACACAGCCTTCCATGTGCAGTGTGTGAAGCTGAGTGTGACGCCTTACACGATGAGAACGGATGACTGGAAGTAAAGGATTCCTGGGCCCTCAACAGTGTCTGTGAGCTGGGACCAGGAGTGGGAGAGGCAGAGCTCCGAGGACCCTGACCTAGGAAAGGTGGAGCAAGTTGGTAAAACAGAGGCAGGAGGACAGTTCAAAGGTTGAGAGGGGAAGGAGGGAGCCCCAGGCAGGAGGGCTTGGGGCTGGAGAGTGTGAGTGTTGGGGAGAAAATGTGTGTGTAGGTGAGTGCAGGTGTGTGTGTGGGGGGGGTGTGGGGGACAGAAAACGTGAGGGGTAGAGAGTGCAACTGTAAGGACCTGCAGGTGCCTGTGGGTGGTGCATATGAATACACATGTATGAGTATTAGTGTATGGAGGAGAGAAGTGTGTGTGTGTGTGAGTGTGTGTGTATGTGCAGGCACCAGAAGCTGGGGTGGACAGGCAAGGACGTCAGGAGGTATTTAAGAAACAGAATTGACAGGCTGTGGCCATTCCTTGGATAGCAGACTGAGGATAAGGATGAAATAAATAATGGTGAAAAGAAATTCTGAGAAAAAATGTATTAAAAGAAAACATAAAAATAGATAAAAGGCAAAATAAGAGTTAAGAGCAAATAAGAGATAATGGAACAAAAAACTTAGAAGGTACCAGGCAAAAAGATAAAATAAGCCCAGAATAGTGATAAAAAGAAGAAATACAACCATTTCAACAGCTGGGAAAGATCCAAGGTAGATGTAAGTGTAAAACTAACTTTATGTCCATCTAAATTAATAGAAAATGGTCATAGTGTAACTTGTAAGAAAGGTGAAATGGAGATGGTAAAACAATGAACAGAAAGAAAGTGTGAGTGAAGGTGGCTGGGCCAGGGCCCCGGCAGGGACACCCACAGACTGTCTGGGAGGCCACCAAACCTTCTACCCAGGCGGGACTTCTCGGCCATGGGGCCGTGCAGAGCCCTTCGGGAAATGAGGAGGTTTCACATTCCCTGGGCCAGGAGAGGGGAGGATGGGGCAGGGAGGTCACAGCGGGCAGCCCATGATGGGCAGCCAGTCTGTCTGCCCGACCTCCACACGCAGGGTGTGTGACGTCTGCCCAGGCAGGTTTCTCAACTGGGTCCGCCCACTGGAGGTGGGTGGCCAGGGAGCTCAGCAGAATAGTCACCTCTTTTGCTGGCAGCCTTTCCTGGTCTCTCCAATTCCTCTGGGTTCTTTCTCAGCCTGGTACTGAAGGGAAAAAAAGAGAAGTGAGTTAAATTTCTAAACTCACTGCATTTTACAGATTATCCATAGGACAGTTTGAGAGAAAGAAGGATGAGAAGGATTCCCTGTGCAGGTCTGGAGTGAAGGGTGTGTGCTCTATTTGGGGACGTGAACCTGTCAGATGCTTTCCTCTCATTCTCACAGAAACATTTCACACCATCCGTCTCTCTGACTGCATCCGGGGCGCAGTGGGCACTGAGGTGCATGGGTGGCGTTGGCCTTGCCGGGTGTGTAGGAACCTTAGGGTCACTTCTTTAGGTATCTTCTGCCACATTAGCTTGGCTATTGATTCATACAGAGATTCCACTTTCCTGGGCAGCTTTATCCTTTGCCAAATTGTGATTAGTTTGATATTGAATGCACGTCCAGCCACATACAAGGTATTTATGTAAATTTCAAAAGAGACTAGTCCTTTATAATCTGTCGAGGGCACGAGGCTTGCACACATGTGACACGCTCACACTCAAATACACTCATATATTCACACACACACACCACACACAACAAGCAAGAATGCAGAGCAGTAGCATAAAGAAGGGCAGGGTTGGATGGACCAGGCTTCCTGTTGGGTGGGTGTTCCAGAAGGGGCCAGAGGATACATCAGGGTTTGAAATCAAAACAGAATCATTTGTGGAGAACAGGAGGACAAGATGGCAGACTCAGGCCCGTCTGCCCTCGGCTTCCAACTGCACTTATGCCAGGAGGTGACCTTAGACAACTCATTAGCCTCTCACATTTATGAAATAGGAAGACTGCGATGGCTTCCTCAACGGCTCCTTAGATCAGCCCTTCCTCTCACCAGCTACTCCTCAGTGTTTGTGTCTGTTCACGAGTGGGTCTGTGGGGCTCAGAGTTGGGCCTCTGCTGTCCTTTTCTGTATCCCTAACTTCAAGAATGTGCATGGGCCGGACACAGTGGCCCACACCTGTCCTCCCAGCATCTTGGGAGGCTGAGGTGGGAGGATCACTGGAGCCCAGGAGTTTGAGACCAGAGTGGGCAGTGTGACAAAACCCACTCTCTACAAAAAATACAAAAATTAGCCGGGTGTGTTGGCGCACACCTTGGGTCCCAGCTAATCATGAGGCTGAAGTGGGAATCTCACTTGAGCCTGGGAGATCAAGGCTGCAGTAAGCTGGGATTGCGCCACTGCACGCCAGCCTGGGTGACAGAGTGAGACCCTGTCTCAAAAATAAATAAATAAATAAATAAATAAATAAAACAACCCAATATGGCTGCTGCATGACAGGCTCCCAGTAAGTACTGGTTGACGGAATAAGCAGATAGACGGGATGAAGTATACAAAACCTGGACATAGCACATGCTCAGTGGATACTCGCAGATTTTGTTGTTGTCTGTGTATGCCATTACTGAGCTCGGCTATGAAAGACGGGGCTCTAATGAGATCAGCTGAAGTACAAGCTCCACAGACCAGGACGCCGTTTTGTTCTTGGTGCACCCTGAGCCTGGCATGGAGCCTGGCCAGTGACGGGCGGGTGCCCAGGAAGTAACTGCCGAGTGAATGAACAGTGTGAGCCTCAAGCAGTCTTCCTGCTCAGCGTGGCACTGGGCAGCCCTGGTCCTCTTGCCTCTCGTGGATTGCAGGCTGGTTCTCCCCATGCAGAACTGCCCTGGAATGTGCAAGGGACCAGCAAAGGCCATGGCGGGGAGTGTGCAGATGACACAGCCGTCCCAGAGCTGAGGGCACCTCCTTTGGTGCCTGCCTTTGAGAGTCCTGTGCTCCCCACGGGGGCTCAAATCGGCTCTCAGAAAACCGCACGAGGTGTCTTGAGCAGCCTCCAGTTCCTCAGTGCATTTCTCTGTGTGGTGTCAGGGTGTGCATGGCTCTCTCCTTGTCGCCTCTGACATAAAACTTCACGATGCTGGTGACCCTTATTTGCACAATAATTTTATGCAGTCACTGCCTGACTTGGTTAAGCAAACTGGGCCTTTAGTAGCTGAGTGGCATCGCACCTGCCTGAGAGCCACTGCTCAGCATTCCTGTGCACAGCGGGGGGCTTTTGTAAGGACTCAGTGAGTGCAGACTTCTGAAAACTCGTCCTGCTCTCCAAAACTCAGGACAGCTTTTCTGCAAAGCAGTGAGTGAAAAGACATATTTTTGAAATCACTGCATGCTTAGACTCAAGCTACTATTTCTACAAACTGTCACGTGAGGCTGGAGCTACCGCGTTCTTTTCTTCTTTTGCTTGTTGAAAAATAATTTTTTCCTTGGCTTGCAAACACGAATTGTAAAACATCAATTCTTTCCTTTGCTTTTCTCGGAAGAAAAGAATCAGCAAAAGCAGATACCTTGTTAGGAACAGATTATGCATAAAAGGAACGAACAAAGCATTGAGATAAAAAGCCCTTCACCTCATTGAGATGCTTAAGTTAGCCTCTGGGATAAGGGCCTCTTCGGTCATTTCAAATGGGGGCCCATTCTTGGGACTCTCTGTGGGTTAAGAAATAAAACAACGCTCATTGTCCTGGCCCATTGTAGCCACACTCGTGTTAGCTCGGCTTAATTGAGACTTGTGCTCCTTCACATTTAGAAACTTTGGGCAGGGTATTTGAGTGTGTTGCTGTAGCTTTTAAATGTGCAAACTAGATAGAAGTTGCAGGTGGTAGCTTTGCTCTCCCGGAGAGAAAGAGAGCACGCTCAACAGGAAACATGTTCTCAGAAGTTCTGAAGTTCCACAGGTATAAAAGTCAACGTAAGTTTTTCAAGATGTTAAACATGGAATTATCATGCCACCCAGCAATTCCACCCCGAGGTTTCTACCCACAGAAATGAAAACACTTGTACACAAAAAACTTGCACAGGAGAGTTCCCAGCAGCAGTGTTCATAGCAGTCAAAGGTGGGAACACCCGAATGTCCATGCTGGGTGGCTGGAGAAGCAAAGTGTGGTGCAGTCACACAACGGGGTATTATTTGGCCGCAGAAACCGGCAAAGCGCTGACAGGGGCTCTGAAGTAGACAAATCTCGAAAACATTTTGTCGGAGGAAATAAGCCGGACACAGAAGACCCCATATTGTATGATTCATTTACATACGGTGTCCAGAGTAACACATGGGTAGAGGTGGATGTGGATCGGCTGTTCCCTGGGGAGACGGAATGGGGGTGGATATGAAGGCTAATAGGTACCAGCTCTTTTTGGGGTGATGAAAATATTCTAAAATTAGGATATGGCGATGGCTGCATAACTGAGAATATACTAAAAACACTGAACGGTGCACATTAGGCTGAACCTATGGTATGTAAATTCTATTTCAATAAAGCTGTTAAAAACAAGAACAAAGTCAACACAAGTCAAGGGTGCTGTTCTCTGCTGTTTGGGCCACAGGACTGCAAGTGCGCATGGAGCTCTGAGGCCTGCGCTTTGGAAGCGAGGAGGCGGCGCCTCTGCCTGGGCACTTCTGTGGGGTTGTTGCGTGGGGTCGGAAGAGGGAATACCTCCCGGCCTTCCTCACCGCAGGAAGAGCTCCTCGTTCTGTGGATAATTTGAGGAATATTGTCCTCTGTGGCACCTTCCTGTGCAAACGCGTTCACAGCCATTTTGATGGGCTTCTGGGTGAAGGAGAGGCCTCTGCAAACGCTCCCAGGGGAACAGCTCACCCCACCTGGCTCAGGTGCCCCATGTAGATCTAGATGGTGGAGGGTGACGCCTTTCAATTAGCAAGACTGAACACTGGACTCAGAACTCTTGTCCTTGGGACAAAGAACCTGCAGTCGGTTTTTGGAAAGAGCAAAATGAGGGTGGATTCAGCTGAGGTTACAGAGTGGCCTCCCCTGCTGACTCCCGTAAGGTGGGAGACAGGGGTCAGGTGCACAGCTAGAGAAAAATGCACTGGAATGGGGCATCAGGTGCAGAGCTGGGGAGAAATGCACTGGAATGGGGCATCAGGTGCAGAGCTGGGGAGAAATGCATTGGAGCCACAGTGTCACCAGGAGGGCCTGGAGCCCTCTCCCGCCTTCCACCCTTCTGGGGACATGAAGGACTTCAGGAATGCTCTATAGAGGATGGTTTTGCAACATCACTGTGGAAACAGAGCTCAAGGATGGCTCTGCATCTGTCCTTCTTGATTCTGGTGTCTTCGCAACCAACATGAGATGTGCATTTGCTAACGGATGCTTATGCTGAGGTTTGCATCTGTCAACAAAATCTGGGTTCCTAAGAGCATGGATATAAAATCAACATAAATTATCTTGACTTTGCAGTCACAGCTGTCCACAGGGTCCAAAGTCGATGTACAACCCTGGTCTCTGTCCTTTGCTCTGCCTTGTGGACGCCACACACCAGGGCTGTGGGTTTCTTTTTGAGGGACTTGGGTGCAGAAGAGAAGCTGGAAGGGGCCCGAGGTGCTCCAGCTGTCTCTGCAGAATGCGTCTGAGGCTGACGTCTGTCCTGAGGTTCAGAATGGCTGCCAAGCCACGGCTGAACCAGGGTGAGCATGGAGGAAACTTCTGGTTGGTTCTGGGCATCTCACACTCTCCTTGCATCTCTTGTGTGCTCAGCATTTGCTGGCTGCTCACCTTTCAAAAAGGGTGGAATGGAGAAGAGAAGGTCCTGGGTCCAGAAGCTCTGGCAAGTCTCACCAGTGCTTTCTGTGGGAAACCCCACCTCCCAGCCCTTCCTGTTTTCTTTCTCTGCCCTTCCCACCTCTTCTGAGGGAAGAAAAGTGCAGGGAGGGGCCTTCTTTCTGAACTTCTGCCCTTTGCTTCTTTTCCTCATTGCTCCTTTCACTTTCATGTTATTTGTTGACCACACAGTTTTGGGGAGTCTGAGGCCCTGCTTGCTGAGGGCTGGTCTATCCTGTATTGTGGGGCCTAAGAGGATCTCACTGTGTCCTGGGAAGATGCCTCTTTCATTGATTTTAACTGCTGTCTCTCAGGCTTGAAGAAGGTAGAACTGTCCCTGGAAACGAGTTGAAAGGTGCTTTTTAAAAATGCTTACAAGAAGGATGAAGAGATAAAAGCTCATATACTGGAAAGAAGTCACACGCTTGGTGGAATCTGTTCAGAATCACAGAGCTGCACCCTGCATTGTATGGACCAGGGAAGTGTGTGCTCTGAGATGGACGTCGTCCTGTCCCTCCACCGTCCTCCCCACTCCCCACCTCCTGCCCTGGTTCGGGGGTGTCTCTGTGCTCAGTCACAGTCCACTCTGAGCCTGTATAGTTTCTTCCTCAGAAACAAACAATTTAGGCTGACCTAGAGTTTAATGTGTAAAAGAAGAGATGGTCGATGACCAGTGCCCCACTGTAGTAATAAAATGTCTAGACAGCAATTAACACTCATTTCCCCTAAGAATGTCACTGCGTCATCAGAAAATCTCGACTGCTTTAAAAGGAAGCAGTCTAGGTATATTTCATCATTAATCAGTTTCTAAATCTGATCAGAATTTGCCCAGATTGGAGTCATAGGACCAGACCTGCCCCCACTCCCATTGCCTCTGGACCCCTTACCTAGGGCCTGGGCGTTCCTCATCGTGGCAAACACCCTGGAGATTTGTTTGGGAATGCTGGCTGTTTGAAGGAGGCACTACTTTTGGTTTCTCCATTTTCTTTCTGTTCAGCTGCTAATCCTTTTGTACTTGGAGCTAGAAGCCAAGGCTGGGACCACCTGGCAGGTAGTTTATCAGGACCACCTGAGTGCCCTGTCCTGCTCTGTGCTGGGTGGAGCCTTGGAGCAGCCTGTCTGTGCCAGGCTCCCCCAGCAACATAACACACCATTTCCTTTCTGCTCTGGCTTCTTCTAATCACCACCCCAAACTTCCCCAATTGCTTCTCTTCCCAGTTTCCACTTCTCATCCTTTCCTCTCCCCTCCCTGCCCCCTCAAAGCACCTTTGATGACAGTTGCTCCTGGGACTGTGCTCTGCTCACTCTGAAGGGCAGAGAGGAGAACGCTCTCTCTATTTTTTAGCAACCGAGCACTAACAATCCAGAAATCCTCAGGTTTTTACTAAAGCAGAGACGAGAGAAAAAGAGGAGAAGTCACTAGACTGTGAGGAGAGAGACGCCTTTCACGACACAAATCCAACGAGAACGTTTATTTCGCTTCGTGCTGACTACCAGTGCAACACATCTCTGTTGGAAAAAAAAAGTGTGAGAATGTAAAAAAGTACCAAGAAGGAAGTAAGCATTCAGGGATATGAACCCTTGAGAACCTGGTGCATTGGTTTGAAGCCTGTTTATGTGCATACATCCGTGTTCACTATGCTTTTGTAACATTGGGAGCGTAGGTACCTGTGTAACCCTCTCAGGCGCTGGAGCACCTCCCATCACCGAGTATTCCCCTGCAGCATGGTTTGTAATGGTTATATGGTGAGGGACCATGCTCCCGATAATAGAAATGGCTTTCTACACACTTGGGGAGCTCCCAGACTCTTTTCTGTTTAAACCACATAGACCTCCCATTTCCAAGTTGAGGCTGCAATAAAGTAAATAAAAAACGCAGTGACACTTTAGAAATGATGACATTCCTGCTGGTTTATGGACAATCCTTCTCTGAAAAGCTTAGCAACTTTATACCGCTCACGGCAGAGGTCACTGTAATACGTAATTGAGCTTGGGACAATTGGACCCATTTCATAGATGGACAAACTAACCCACAGACTCCTGTGAATAGAAATACAGTTCTCCAAAGGGCTTTGTTCCCTGTCTCTCATTGCAAACATGCACACATTGTGGCAGGAAGCATAACAGCAATGTATGGAATAAATTATGCGAAGTGTAATTAGTACATATCAAATGACGTGAAAAAATGTGTGCTTTTTAAAGCTGAAATAATAAATTATTTAAAATGTGATCTTACATGTGAGTGCAAATTTGGTTGTCGTTTGGTGACTTAGCTTTCAAATATCTAGCCTTCTCCTCACACCCACTGCACGCTTTCAGGAGCATGATCCTCTCCGACCTTGCTGAAGGGCAGTGCTTGGCCACGTGCTTAGCTCTGGTTCCTGTCTTTGACGGGGAGGGACGGGAAGCAGTTCCTGTCGCTTTTATTCTCATTGTCACCTGTGGGTCCTGCCATGTGCCGATGACTTTTATTTGGGCTGATTTCTTCATAATCCGATGGTGTCTTTCAACATTCCACCACGTGGCCGAGTTGAATGAATCACTTTGGGATGTAGAGTAAGTGTGAAATATCACAGGTCAGTGCTGCCATGATCGTGCAGAGGAGCCCATGAAAGAGAGCTTTTGAGAAAAAGGAGAGAAAAGAATCAGACAGGGATGTGAAAGTGACTCAGACCCCGGGAAGGAGGCTTTGGGGTTTAGTTTCTGCTTTCATTTTTCCAGGACATGGTGGTCACGCATCTGTGGTGAGTGCCTTGCCGAGAAATTGTGGATGTGGGGAGAGCTAGTGGCCTCCTGTGGAAGTGATAAAAGTTTGCCGGCCACCCTGGCGTGGCTCCCTGGCTCTCAGGACAGCGCAGTGGCCCCAAAGTTTCTTCTGTGTTGTCTCCTGAGTCCGACTCGGTCTCAACCTCAGACCATCATTCCAGCTGCAGACGCCCCTGCACAGTTTCTTGAGACATTCACATAGCTGTCCATTATTCCAGCCTCTGCCTTTCAATATTTGCCCCCTACGACCACCGCGCCGTGTATCCATCACTGCCTCCCGGCTTCAGAGTGGTTGCTGTCTTTGAGACGTTCTTGAGCTTGTAAATAAACGCCAGGCATCAGGGCGCAGACAAGATGGAGCCTGTCCGAGCTGGGAGCCGGCAGCAGAGTTATAATTACAGCAGGGTGGTGCGAGGTGGATTCCTTCCTCCCATAGATTTAATTGTCATCAGCTGCCGAGGACAGGGTGCAGGAGACGAGAAGGGTTGGGTGGGGGTGGGAAGGAGGCCTTGCTTGGGTGGCCTCTGCAGCCCCTCTGATGAGCTCACCAGCCTGTCTCCCACAGGACAGCAGGACAGAGACACCAGCCCTGGGAAGCCGCTAGGATTTCTGCAGAGGGCCGTTTTCACCTCGGAAAACTGGGAACCCTTCGTGCACATAACGTTTGACACGAAGAAGGACATCGGAACCAACACTGTTGATTTCTGTAGGCAGGAAGCAACCCTATAGCGTCTGAATGAAATGTAGTGCTTTGAAAGGTGTAAGCTGTATGTGGTCTCGGCGGCTCACTCCCGGGTGCACAAACTCGCAGGGGAGTGGGGACCCTTGTTGCCTCCCACCAGGCTGACTGCCTTTCGTGACTTTTCTGCAGCTGGCAGTGAGGTGTGTGGGCTCATCTGTGGCCACGTGCCCAGGAAAGGGAGGCAGCCAGCAGATTGTGCTTCCCGTGAGGGAGACTCGCTGCTGCCAATGTCAGACTCACAACAGTCATGACCCGGCACAGGATCACGGGTGAGAACGGTTAGAATCAGAAAACTAGTGACTATCCTGTAGCCCCAACTGGACTTGAGTTTCACATGTCTTGCATTTTTATGCTTAATGACAATCGTTTTGGTAGTGAGAAGTGGCCTTCTGGAAGTAGAGTAGAATTTGTTTTGCCTCCTGGAGGTGCACGTTTTGTGTCTGTGTCACACACCCTGCTCCTCATCTGACTTTCTGAAGTGATAGGCCCAACGTGCTGTTTTCAGGGACAGGACCATTTTCCCACATGCATAAAAAGGCAATAGACCCAACACTCAGCTCGAGGAGAACACCCTGGTCATCGGGACTCTGTGATTGCAAACGAACCCGCAGAGCTCTGTGTGTCATGCTGTGTATGTCTTGATGGGCACCGAGAACTAAAAGCCACTTTCCTAAACCTAAGATGGGGTTTCCAGCACAGCCTGTCATTCAGCCTCTGATGGGGGCCGTCAAGGAGGGAAAGTGCTGGGGAGTTTCCTGCGTCGGCACTGGTCACTTCAGACACAGGTTTCCTCCAGGAGAATTTGGGTGGAGACGCGAAAAACGCCTCTAAGTTCATGCACCCTGACAAAAGTGGGGTTTACCTGCTCGCAAGCACACATAGCCACAGATGTTGCCAAGAGTGTCACACCCCACAATCACAGTCCAGTTAAAAATGGGCTTGGCTGATGGGAGGTTCTGAGTGAACGCAATGTAGACAGGCAGGTCTCTTCCAAGCCTTCTGGGAGTGCAACTTCCTGAACGGGCTGTGGAAGAACCGGAGAGTTAGGTCCGCCTCTGTCGCAGTGGGGCACCCCAGACAGCGTCTTTCCCCTCAAGTGAAAGGGCTGCTCATAGCCCGGGTTTGTTGCTAAGTGTTGCTTTGCCGACGTAGTGCTCACACCTAGCTTTGCTGGCCCTCTGGCTCTAAATTCTACAATTTCACTGCAGTTTCTCAGGGTTCCTGCTGAGCGCAGCAGGTCCTTGCAGTAAGCAAATTTTATATAGACTTCATGGATGCAGGGACAATCTTCCACTGTTAATTTCATTATCCAAGGACAAATACAAGGGCTCCCCCGTAAGGATTTGCAGGCTGCTGAACTTCTGCAGCTTGCTAGGATCCAACTTAACACCTGTCCCCGCTTCCAGGCCTTGGGGAGGTGCCTGTGTATGGTGGGTGCTGGGTAGAGTCTGTGACAGGGTGAAGACCTAAAGTAAAACACAGCTCCTGTTCTTAGAAATTAAAAAATCTCATAAGATTGTCTGGTATCTGATCATCCGCAGCTCTTCAGTCATAGATGGTTATGACATTCCTACTGAAAAGCCACAAAAGGGAAGGAATTAGATTCTAGATGCCTTTTAAAAAGCATCACATCATGTTTCAATGAAAAAGAGAAGATTAAGAAAGGTGGGGAGTGAAGCAGGAAACACGCCCTGGCCGGGGGCAGAGGGTGTCAGAATGTCTCTGCTCATAAACAGAATGTCTGGCCACAAAGCCTGTGGGTGGGACGGGGCAGGAGTGATGGTGTTTTCAAATCAGAATTGGGTTAAATATTGCAGAAAAAAAAAGGGTAGGGAAAGCCATGCACGTGTAGCTGAACAGGGTCCCCTCCTCCCCGTCTTGCAGAGGGTCCCCTCCTCCCCGTCCTGCAGAGGATCCCC
>NW_016841755.1:4796841-4813378 GCF_001698545.2 Rhinopithecus bieti | reverse complement strand
CGTCCTGCAGAGGATCCCCTCCTCCCCGTCCTGCAGAGGGTCCCCTCCTCCCCGTCCTGCAGAGGATCCCCTCCTCCCCGTCCTGCAGAGGGTCCCCTCCTCCCCGTCCTGCAGAGGATCCCCTCCTCCCCGTCCTGCAGAGGGTCCCCTCCTCCCCGTCTGGGCTGGGCTGCTGAAGTGACTGCCAGCCTCCCATGCTCATCAGCTTCTGTGCCCCACTCTACTGGACCTGACCCCCCACCCCCAGGGGTTCATTCCTCTGTACTGGACCTGCCCCCCTACCCCCTAAGGGCTCATCTCCCTTGTACTGGACCTGCCCCCCACCCCCCAGGGGATCGTCTTTGTGGAGGGTGATGGGGATGAATTCTGTCCAGGGCAAGCTGACATTGATCGGCACATCGGGGGTGTTCCTGCACCTTTCTTAAAGGACTGGGGTGACCAGGACCCTCAGGGCCCCTTGCACCAGCTCCTGATGGCCTGCATCTCCCTCGCCAGTCTCCATCCTTGGTGTCCCGGTGTTTCTGCACGACGTCATCAGCCTCCGGGGTCCCGACCTCTCCTCTCCACAGGGAGTCAGGCTGCTTGTGGCAAGAGGCCTGTGGCTCATGGTCTTCACAGGTGGAAGAGACCTGAGGGCTCATCTCATCTAACCCCGAATTTTCTAGACAACGCTCTGCTTGAGTTTCAGGAGGCAGATCTGGAGTCAGCGCCCTTCTGTGAGAACACTGATCTGAGCCCCTCAAACTTCCCCTCACCTCTGGATGGGGGTCATTTTGGCCATAGTGGGGGTCCTTGGTGGGCAGCTTCTTGGGAGAGGGTTTGGAAATGTAGGCAAGTTTGGGGGTCTGCAGAGGGGAGGGGACGTAAGTAGTGGCCCAGCCCGTCCTGGTGTAGGTAGACACCCCCTCCGCTTGCTCCAGGGTGGACTGTTTCAGACAATGGGGGTCCCACCACACCCCTCAGAAAAGTCCAGACACCTTCGCATTTTGGCTGTAAATCATCTCAGTCCTATTCCATTTGACTTTTGACCTGAAGGACACAAACTGTCAGAGTGGCCAGACCACCATTAGTGGAGGAATTCCCTCCTTTAATTGTAAAACCTAGAACTCACGGACAGTGTGGCTCTGGAAATGGATGGCCCCAGCTCCCAGGGACTCCAGTGCCCACACCTTCTCCTCGGCTGAGCGCAGAGAGCGCCACATTCCATGAAGAGCACAAAAGGCATTCTTCTTTTTGGTCAAGTTTGGGTTTCAATTTAAAGCTGAGCTTTTTGACAGATACTTTGTTATTCAACGATTACTCTATGACTTGTGCAGTATTCAAACATATATGGAAACGCACCACACAGGTCCCACCAATGTGGACGTCCACCTCCTGCCACGTATTTTTGTTTTTCCTTTGCCTGCCATTGGACCATAGAAAATTCCATCTCTTTCAATAAACTTAAATCACGGTAAGTTACAGTTTATGTATTAATCGTGTGCTTGTATTTAGGGTTGCAAAATTAGTTATGGAGAACACACACCCATATTTCTGTATATGTCAGTGTTTGTATAAACTTCTATTGAGCTTAATAATTTTTATTTTTCTCTTGGGATATATCTTCAGGATTTGGTTTATTCCATGGTCTTGATGTCTACTTAAGGGGCATTTATACAACTGAATTCATCATATGCTTTTCCCCTAAAAGCTTTCTCCCTAAAGAAAAACAACTATGATTTATTGAGTGATAATAGGGGTAACTATGTAGTTAATTGTTACAATAACTCTAAAATTGTTATTGTTATAGAACTTTAATTTTATTCCTGCATACAAAATCTAAACCTATGTCTGCTAGGACTATATCAGTCAGATACAATGTATCATTAGTTGGCAGCACTCATTTAAAAAATTGAGTTAATAACCTGCACGTGGGCTCAGAGAAGGGCTTCCTGGTTTTTGTTTCCACATCACCAACAGGACAACATTCCAGCACAACAGATGGAGAATAGTCAGGCACAGTGGTGCAGCGGGGGCGTGAAATGAACGCCTGCCGTGTGGAGGAGGCTCAGCTCCTGCACACAGTAGGTGCTCAGTGAATGCGCCTGGGTGAATGTGCGAAACTGTTCAGAAGATCAACCACGGCAGCGTCAGGGGTCCCGCAGCAGGGAGCCCGGAGCAGCCATACGCCAGGGGTCTTTCAGGGATGCCGTTGGTGTGAGGATGGACGTGGTCTGAGATCAGGGGCATAAAACAGGAGGTCAAGGTGCAAAGTCAGCATCCAATCAGAGAGATAGGGACACAGGAAAGAAAGAGGCCAACGTCGAAGCTGTGAACCACGGGAGATACTGTCAGCCTGGTGGACAGAAGGGCCATGCCCCGTTGCTCCTTCCTGAGACAAATGATCAACAGTGTGGCTTCCAGAAGGACACGGCATATTGGTAAGCTCCTTCTCGCGGGGAGCGTCCCCTGTTCCTGCAGACGTCCCCTGGTTCCTGGGACCACTCCCTCCCTTGGCTTGTAAATGGGAGATTTTGGAGACAGAAGGGGGCAGCTATTCCCTTATGAGCAGAGCAGTTTACTGAATGTATTTTGACAGCAGCCTTTTGGGTTCAAATGCTAGCTCTGCCACTAGACACATGACCTCTGGGAAAGTCACTGGCTGGGTGCATGCCTCAGTTTCTCCCTGTGTAAAGTCAGAACAGCTGTACCTGCTGTGTGGGGGGGCTGTGAGGACAGAGTGAGAGGACATCCGGAAAGAGCCTGGGCTGAGACCCGGCAGGCGAGGGGGTCACTGCCTGCTGCTGTCTGGTTCTGAAGGTGAGTCCATGGCAGCTGCCCGTGGTCATGGTGTGGATGAGGAACGGAGTCGTCTTTTGCTCCTTTGAAGGGGGAATGTGGGTTTCAGGAAAACATCAGCTCAGAGTCATTTCTGTGTCTGAATCTGCTTCATACACACACATCTCCAAATACTTACAATGATTGAAAAAGCCTTTGAATAAATGCTTGGGAATTTCATCTTGGACATGAATTGGTCTCTGAAAAGAGTCTGGGGGTCTTTCCAAATTTTGGGGTGAGGCTGGGTGAGATGACCAAGGGGAAATTTGAGTAGCCAGAGCTCTTTATCCATGTTTGAGGAAAACTGTCAAATTCCTTCTGGTCCTCAGGAGATCCAGGGTTAGTTCTTCCTCTCTGGTAG
Source organism: Rhinopithecus bieti (assembly GCF_001698545.2). Lineage (NCBI taxonomy): Eukaryota > Metazoa > Chordata > Mammalia > Primates > Cercopithecidae > Rhinopithecus > Rhinopithecus bieti. The sequence goes on along the minus strand of NW_016841755.1, from coordinate 4,810,200 downwards.
TTCAATTTCAAAGTCACTTGGAACTCGTGTTTAGAAGTGCCTTGAGATATTATTTTTACGGAATTAATTTTTCCTGCTGTCCATGAGTGTCCGAGCATCAGAGGGTGGGAGCTGCCTGGGATGGCTCCTGGGGCCCCTACCCTGGTCTCTTCCCCTCCCTGTTCTTGTCTTCCATTCGCAGAACCTTCTAGATTCATGGGGCTTTCAGCCTCTTCCTTCCTCTCTGTTTAGCTAGAACAGAAGCATATTCCGAAGCACTAGGCAGCTGTCACAAAGCAGAAAACCATCTTTCCCCACAATATCCCACCGACAGAGCTGCACTGTGTGTTAACTGTCAGTCCAGGAAACTAATAGAACCTTTACAGTGATAGACTGCATTCAAAATTCTTTTTTTTAAACGTACACTGCGGCAACATGCAACTCTGTTTCCAAGCAATGTGGGGGATCTCTGTCCCTTTTAGAGAAAACGCAAGTAAGAAATAAAACTTGCCTGCAAGACTTACCAGACTTAGCATTGAAAAAATAACACTTCCAGGCTATAGACTGATGGGAGGTAGTGACTCTTTTAAATTCTCTGTATTGAGAAAGGCAAGAATGATGAGTGAAAAAGAGCACATATTTTCAAGTTCTGAAATAGGGTGAAACACCAGTCTGCCATGTGATGCTCGGAGCTTGGGTGTGCCTATCTGTAAAGAAGAGGACAAATATATTTCGATGTTGAAGATGGGGCAAACTTCCTAGAGGGCACCGGGTGGCTGCGGGTCATGGGCAGTGTGTGATTGTTATTATTGTGATGCCACGGGTGCCCACATACAATTTCCCTGTGCGGCGTTCCTGTCTAAGCCCTCTCTAGCAGCCGGAAGCCCGGAAAGGCTGGACGTTCAAGTCTTTGCTGCTGGCTGGGGCGGGAGGAGGGAGTGGCCGTGACCGTTCTGGGAGCGGGTGGCTCTGGGCTCTCCAGTTCCTGCTGTGTTTGGGAGGTAACATTTAAATGTATTTACATTCTATTCTTAATCAAGGATGTTCATCAAACCCATTTGGGTAACTTGATATTAAAAGGACAGAGTGATCTTTATGGGAATCATGTTCTGCAGAAAGACCGAGTCAAGATTGGGGCGTGATTAGGCGGAAAACACTAACAAATCCTCCGAGCGGCCAAGCCTCAGGATGCGGGCGAAGGAGTCACAAGGTGCCGCGAGCGCCCGAGTGCTCACTGAAGCCTCGACTCACTCTCGAGCCGTGCCCAGCCAGGCCACCCGTGAGCCATGAGCCCATCAGGAAAACAGCTGCCTCCAAAGAACCGGGCTGCTGCTTTTACGTGAACGATCTGGAGAGAGGCACCGTCAATCACAGCAACCGGCTTAAGTGTTTGCCGGGCAAGGGGAGAGTCCCGCGAGCACCCTTTGAAGTGTCTTTTACTGAAGGTAAACATCTGAAGAACGTAAAAGCAGCTCTTCTTTCCAATGAGTCACTTTGTTGGGGCGGATGGGAGGGTAGGGGGCCTGGTGAAAGGAAAAGCAATAAAGGAATCCTTATGACGGCAATTTGCACGTTCACTGCTCTTTGATATGTTAACTAGATTTTTAAAAATGGAATTCTTTGTCTCCTACAGGTCCTGGGCCGTGATGGCCACGGTGAGCCCTAGAGGGGACTCCTCTTCTGATGGACAGCCTCTGTGAATCTGTGACTTCGTCGTAAGCGATTTGAGTGAACAGCTGCTCCTAAGGGAGGCGGGCTCCTCACCGAACCAGTGCAGTAATTGACGGGGGTGGGGGTGGGCATGGGGACGAGAAGGAGCTGATCAAATGCTGCATCGGTGGGTGGTGAGCTCTCAGCTTTCACAAGGCCTCTGTGAACCTTAGATTTTTTTTTTAAACAGAACTTTTCCATTCTGAAAGTTAGCAATGCTGTAAAGTACTAGGCTTTAAATACTTTGTGTCATGGATATCATCTGAAGACCAAACAGCTCTGGATTTCCAAATTTAGCACTTTTTTTCTCGCAAGGATCCATCATGTTAAAATATCTGACTGGCATGTGGAACCCAGTAATTTACATTACTGAAACGCAGTGTGTGACAGAAACCAACAGCAGGCTGCACAAATCAGAGAAAAGTCTTCAGGAACTTGTTGAGTTGAGTGGGGAGGACTGTTTTCTGCAACTGTGTCTGGTTTGCTAAAACTCGAGCCACGCCACACCTTTGACTCTGAAACATCATTAGCTTCCCAATGGCAGATGAAATGAGGCCGATTTTCCAGGCTTGGTGGCTCACGCCTGTAATCCCAGCACTTTGGGAGGCCGAGGCGGGTGGATCACGAGGTCAGGAGATGGAGACCATCCTGGCTAACATGGTGAAACCCCGTCTCTACTAAAAATACAAAAAGTTGGCTGCCCGAGGTGGCGGCGCCTGTAGTCCCAGCTACTCGGGAGGCTGAGGCAGGAGAATGGCGTGAACCCGGGAGGCGGAGCTTGTAGTGAGCCGAGATTGCACCACTGCACTCCAGCCTGGGTGACACAGCGAGACTCCGTCTCAAAAAAAAATAGAAAAAAAAAAGGAAATGAGGCTGATTTTCAAATTGTGCCCTCAGAGTTGGTATTTCTCTCCCTTGCAGGCAGTAGGAGCCAGGTCTTTGAGTAAAGAACCACCACCAGGCAAGTGGAATCACGAAGAGACCTGCATGTGTGTGAGAGAACAGGGCAGCGACAGGCATAGTTCCAGAAGGAGCCAGCGCTGGATGGAAGGAAGGTGGGTGTAGAGCCACGGCCATGCTGGCCCAGGGGTCAGGAGGAAAACCTTGCTTTTGGTCATGTCGCATTTCCAGTCTTGTGCTCGGTGTGGCTGTGAGCCTTGTAATAATAATGATGATGATAATAATTAATAATAATAATAATAGTAACAATGATAAGAATGGCCCCAGCACTAGCAGCCCAATGCTGGCTGAGGACCAGTCATGTCCAGGCCCGCACAAGACCCCTCGCCTGTGCTCCCTGACCACCCCCAAACCCAGGAGCCAGGCGCTGTGCAGTCACCAGCGCTGTGTAAAGGGCCTTGTTCACAGCACCTGTGGTGTGAACATAAGGCCCCAACGGAATTTGTCATTTGTGGTACGTCCCAGATGCCTTGTGTTTTAGGCACTCACCCCACTGGATTTAAGCCAAACAGATTTGAAAACTGCGTTAATTCCTGCAAGCACCTAGCGGTGTTACTCAGTCCACACAGCTCATAGCCCAGGAGAGGGACGCCCTCTGTGATGGACACATTACTGAGTCCATGTCACTCACAGCCCAGGAGAGGGACGCCCTCTGTGACAGACCTGCTGTCTCTGTGGCCCAGTGCCCAGAAGGGAGTGGGGAACAGCTTCGGGTCCACCTGGGTCCAAGGGCTCTTCTCAGCAGCCTCTTGCCCGGAGAGTGTCTTCCTTTACCTCTGCACTACACTTGGGCTGATGTCCCATGAGTGGAATGTTATCTATTTTTAAACAGAAAGGAAATAAAAGCAGAAGACTAGAACCAAGCACATCGGAGTGCATTGCGTGGGGATAAGGATGGCATTCTTTCACAAAGCCTTCACTTTCTCACACACCGTGAGTGTGGTGGGTGCAGGACGCGCATACCTGCTGTGGGTAGGACAGGTTTTCTGTGGGTTCCGTCTGGTGCGTGGAGGCCTTGGAAGCCTGGACTGTGGTTCCCTTCATCCATTCTTGCAGCCCCCTGCCTGCCCCTTGGGATCTCCATGGCCCGTTTGTTGCCACCTGGCCTGACACCTTGGCTGTGGCAGCGCTCGTGTCTGTCCTGCTCGCGGGGCATCACCTGTCACAGAACAGACCCTCGTGGGAGAGGATTCACACGAACCACGGACCCGTGGACAGTGATCAAGGCAGCTGGTGCAGGGTCCTGGGAGGCAGTACAGCCTGGCAGTGTCTGCTGGGCACCAGGGCGGGACAGAGGGGAGGCATGTGCCCTCCGAGAGCACTGGAGGGCCCCTAGGTCTGGCTGGAGACAGAGCCCGTGGTTGATGTTTGGGGCAAGGTTGGCAAGTGTGGGAGCCCATGTCCCCGAGGCAGCGCCCGGTCTTTCTTCCAGCCGTCCAACAGCCAGCAAGGCCTTCTCCATCCCCTGGGGCTTCCCCTCCCACTTCCCGGCAGCAGAGGGGTCGCAGGCCCTGCAGGTCGGGTCAGGGCCCCAGAGCTTGTGTGGTGCCCAGGGCACTTGACCCGCGCCAGGCGAGCTGGGTGTAAATCACGTTTAAACAAGCAGCACTTTGGATTCTCTATTTACTCAGAAAGCTTAGACTTTCTCTTTTTTTTAAGAACTTAGAGACAAATACTGTTTTGGAGAATAGAATCCTTTTGCAGTGCACACTGTTATTCCTGTGTTTATTGTTTTCTTAGGCTTTCCATGCAGCAGTGTTTTCTTTCCCCTTCTCATGTCTGAGGCATATTTCAGAAGAAGGTATGTGGCAAATATCTTAAGTTCAGGATCCACATATTTCATCAGGTAATTGCTTATTGCTGTTAGATTTTAAGGTTTTGAATAATGTAACCTGTCTCCCTCCCTCCCTTTCTTCCTTCCTTCTATTCTTCCTTCCTTTCTTTTTCACGTTTTTTTCTTTTTAAATCTTATTCTGAACTTAATCCTTTAAATATCTAGTGCAGTCCTTTAAATATCCACGTAGAAATGTCATACTGTTGAATTAATGACTAACCTGGGTCATAAACAGGCCTCCTTGTTTTCCAGCCAGCTGGCCGTGTGCCCCCACAGATCAACCAAATTACCTGGTTAATCTGTGCCCTAATGCCTTCCATAAACATGTGCTGAGTGCCCACTATGTGTCAGGCACAGCCCTGCCCTTGGAACCACAGGAACAAGTGGGATCCAGTCCCTGTTCTCAAGGGACTGATGGTCTGAAAGAGAGGGAGAAGCGGAAAGTGGTGGTAAATTGGGGCACGTGTGACAATAAAGATATTTGGTTCGGTGGAGCAAAAGGATGGAGTGACCCTTTCCTGGGGTGTGGGGGGCCCAGAGAGGGAGAGGTTCTGCGCTGTCCTGAGTGGCGCATTCTGGTGGATTTCAGGACCGAAAGCAAGAGTGCCGGTCTCAGCAACTGTTGCAGGCACTGTGCCGCAGGGAGGAGGCGGGAGAAGGGGAGCCGGGAGGGTGCGGGCTGTGCCCACAGGCACCAGGAGCCCACAGTCCACCCTGCTCTACACGCAGGACCCGGATCCCTTGCCGTGTGGGTCTCCTGTGCAGGGAGATTCCTCTCTTCCTCCTGAAATTGGCCCAATGTCCTGAGCAGGTCACTGAAACACATGACTAAACACTCCTTTAAAATGACCTTGTTTATCATTTTCCTTTCGACAGTTGGACAGATTTCTGCTTTTTTGCATGGAGGTGGTGACAGGTGCACAGGTTGCTGTATCTGTGAACCTTCTCTTGCTGCCGTTAGTGGGCTTTGATTAGAGGAGCTGTGCTGCCTTCAGCCTAGAGTCCCACCCTGCTGTGTGAATGGCTTCTGAGCCAACTGCTGCTCTGTGCCCAGGAACTCCAATCTTGTCCCCCTCGAAGAGCCCCAGAGTGGGAAGGGGTGCAGGGCTCAGGTGCGTCTGCTGGCATGGCTCCAGCCTTGTCCTCTTTCTCTGTAAGGTGAGGTGGGTGGGCAGGTGGTCCCCAAGGGTTGCATCCAGCTGTAAGGGTCTAGGATCATAGCAGGCTTTGGTATGTTTCCTTCAATGCAAATCTTTGGCAAATTCTTTTATTCCAGGGTCCCCAACCCCCTGGGCCATGGATGACTGAACTGGTCTATGGCCTGCTAGGAACCCGGCGGCCCAGCCGGAGGTGAATGGCAGGTGAGCGAGCGAAGCTTCCCCTGTATTTATAGCCGCCACCCGTCACTCACATTACCACCTGAGCCCCTCCTCCTGTCAGATCATTGGTGGCATCAGAATCTCACAGGAGTGCGAACTCTATTGTGAACTGCACATGGGAGGGATCCAGGTGGCACTTTCCTCATGAGAATCTAATGCCTGATGATCGGTCACTGTCTCCCGTCACCCCCAGATGGGACCGTCTAGGTGCAGGGAAGCGAGCTCAGGGCTCCCACTGAGTCTGTATTACGGTTATTTTATTATATGTTACAGTGTAATAATAATAGAAAGTACATAATACATGTGATGAGCTTGAATCATCCTGAAACCACCCCCACCGCTCCCCATCCATGGAAACCCAGTCTCCCTGAACCTGGTCCCTGGTGCCAAAAAGGTTGGGAATGACTGTTTTTATGAATGAAATTCTGGAACAATTCTCAGGTTGAAGAATGTGCGTACCTGTCAGGATAACACCTCATAAGTAAAGCTTAACGCTGACTTAAGCCCCCAGATAACTACTGTGAGGCTCTTTCCCTTTACCCGAGAGACGGCGTGTGTCACAAAACCCGACAGCTCAAACCATTAGTGAGGCACGACTCCGTCAGGACCCTGCCAGGGACTGGATCACGGTCACCAAGCCATTGGGGGCTTGGGGATTCTGCTCCTAGATGGCTGCAGTTTCTCAGGCTTCCCGTAACACGTGCTGCTGTGTTCTGAACTCCAAGGTGCTGTCCAGGCACAGGGCGTTGTTTCAGAAGCAGTTCTATGCAGCAATAAAAAGTGATGGAAAAAGTGGTACAGGCAATTTTGAGGTGGTGCCGTCTTGATCCACTCACATCCCCTTTAAAGTTAAGATTATACATAAAATGTTTCTTAATAGAAGTCCCATTTCTCAAGACAATTTTTTCTTTTTCTTGAGACAGCGTCTTGCTGTCATCCAGGCTGGAGTGCAGTGGCACAGTCACGGCTCACTGCAGCCATGACCTCCTGGGCACAAGCCATCCTCCCACCTCAGCCTCCCAAGCAGCTGGGACTACAGGTCTGTGCCACCAGGCCTGGCTAATTTTTGTATTTTTTGTAGAGGCAGAGTCTTGCTATATTGCCCAGGCTGGTCTTGAACTCCTGGGCTCAAATGAGCCTCCCGCCTTGGCCTCCCAAAGTGCTGGGATTGCAGGTAGGAGCCACCACATCTGGCCAGGACAATTTTTGAAAGCATCTGACTCAACTCTGGCCAAAAAGTGAGTGAATGTGCATGCATGTGTGTGCACGCGTGTGGTGCCTGGGCCTGTGTATGTGTGAATGTGCATGCATGTGTGTGCACGCGTGTGGTGCCTGGGCCTGTGTATGTGTGAATGTGCATGCATGTGTGTGCACGCGTGTGGGGCCTGGGCCTGTGTATGTGCTGAATGTGCCATGATGGTGTGTGCCGGCCGTGTGGTGCCTGGGGACTGTGTATGTGTGAATGTGCAATGCAATGTGTGTGCCAACGCATTGTGGTGCCTGGGCTGTGTATGTGTGAATGTGCATGTATATGTGCACAATGTGTCGCAGTGTGTGGCATATGTATCAGTGGGCCACATGCGTGCACACATGTGGCATGGCCATGTGTCTTCGCACGCATGTGGTGCCTGGGCCGTGTGTGTGAATGTGCATGTATATGTGCCACATTGTTGTGCATGTATGTGGCATATGTATCATGGGCACATGCGTGCACACATGTGGCATGTGTGTATGATGTGCACGTATGTGTGCACATGTGTGTGCACATGCATGTGGCGTGTGCATGTGCGCTACTGGGTTGGGTTGATTTAGCTGCATATTATCTACCTTTGTGTTGTTAGTTATTAAGAAAATAATTTTATCTCAGAAGTAAGAGCTTCACAGAAAGTCACATTGACAAGCTGATGAATATTAATTCATAATTTATAATTACCTTATGAATAGCAGCACTGCCATCACAAGAAGGGGTATGCTATGCATCCTTGTGATTTGTGTGATATTCTGGGTCCTGGAAGATTGGGTATGGCTCAGGATCTCAGGTGCGGTGTGGGGTCCTCTGAGAGGCACTTTGGGCTGTCTCAGCTCCTGTTTGTGAAGTGGTGTGAGAGCCTTAGAAGCGAGTTTCTGCTGACGCGACAGCGATGGCCATCACGACTCCTGTCTGCCGTAGTTACTCTCAGGGAGTTTGTCCTTCCGTAATGACCACTTCTTCATGCCCACATCCTCATACTGGAACAGCTGAGGTAACCTGAAGCTAAGTAAGACTAACTGCTACGAATCCTGTTGGGAGTGAGCGCTTTTGGGTGGATAATTCCAAAGACTCTGTTCTCCGAATAGCCTTTCCACTGGGGTTTGCAGATGTGAGTGGCAGACAATGGATAATTTATTTTTATTTTTTAGTTCAAATCTTCACAGCACCAAATAGCTATCAGATGGCTGTCTGTGGAAGACAGGATTAAAATGCAGGTCCTTGTTCAAGCAAGAGGAATAATCTCATTTAAATGGTTAAAGAATAAGCACAGCACGAACGCTGTTTCATCATTGTTAAGCCCAGCTTTGTCCTCATTACTGAAGAGAAGACACCTTAATGTCTGCCGTGTGAAACCAAAGAATCAAGTGGTTGGTTAAATGAAGAAGAGGCCATCCATCCATCTATCCATCCGTCTGTGCAACTGCTGGGGACTGAAGCAGTGCGTTTGGGTACTGGTTACCAAAAACAAACTTAATTGCCAATTACGGGATCACAGACACCTGAAAACCCTGGCGCCAGGAAGTTCACTGAGAAACACTGACCTCGGGCGTTTCAGTGAATGAAACACTCACCTCGGGTGTTTTAGTGAATTTAAGGACTATGATAAAACTGAGGCAAAGGACAAATATTCTTTTGCGCATATGTGAAATCTCTTTCTAAGTGGTCTAAGGAATTAGGGTGAGTTGCAGGGGTGTGTGTGTGTGTGTGTGTGTGTGTGTGTGTGTGTGTTTGTGGATCACTATGAGGGCAGTTAGGACCACTCTAAAAGCTTTGCAGGGCATTTTTCCTGGTCTTTTTTGGTGGCTTGTTAGGAAGGAGCCCTGGTGGAGGCTCAGAGCTGGCCATTCAGCCCCCAGCTCAACCCATGCTTTCCTTCCTTATCTCTACAGAGGAATTCATCCATGCTCTGAGCCACAGGCCTTCCATGTAAAGAAGGCCACACGTGTGCATAACACAAACACATATGTCTTTATGCACACTACCAGCAATTGTTATGGGGGCAATTCTGCTCTATGAAGTTGTAGCCAACACAGAAATAGTGAATCTGGAGCCATTGCTCCTAGGGGAAATACAAGGTCAGGTTCCTGAGAGCCTCTGGTCACAACAGTTTCATCAGCCATTCAATGCATAATTTTGTTTAATGTGTGTTTTTGTTTGAAGATGCTTTATTTAGTATTTATTGTTGATTCATTCGCATTGAACTCAGGATCAGCAGTGCTGTAGCTTGTGCGGAACGAAGCTTCTCTACACATGTGTTTTCTCTACACCAGGCAGTGCTCCAGCACCGCGCTCGGGAGGTTTCAAACAGCGAAGCCTGCAGCGGCACTAAACAGATGGGGAAAGGACACTTGTTTGGAGTCTGACAGCTAAGAGAAGGCCGTGTGTCACCTGCGTGGCCTCAGCTGAGAGCGAAAGCGTTGGTGACTCATTTTCTGCTGCTCTGTGCGTGTCCTCCACTGACTGCAAAAGCGCCACAAGTATTGATTTTGGGGTTACAGATAAATTTTAGAGACTAGGCACATTTGCAAATAAAGGATCCGCAGATAATGAGAATTGACCATATCTGATTATATGTAGGAAGCTCCTGAAAGGTAGGTAAGGTCAGATATGATTTCTGTACGTAGGGGAAACGCTAAGTGCATATCTTGGCAAAGGCCAGTGGGAAGTAAGCTCACACGGTATACAAGGCATCTCACATTCTGAGAGTTGGCAACATTGAGGATTTTGCTTCTGAACACTGCAGTTCTCGTCTTTCCCCATCTTTGCAAAGCTGTTTCCAGCCTCTGCATTGGGGTTGTCATGTGACCCATACAAGGAGAAATACTTATTTCTGATCTAAGTGCGTCTCCCAGACGTTTACCAATGTTCTTTTCCAAGGCACTGACTCAGTTAAAAAACAGAGCCTGCCTGGATCCTTCTCAATTCTGCATTTCCTCAAGGTGGCACGTCTGGTGGGGTTGTCAACTAATATTTTATAGCTAAGGAATAAGAAAGAAAAATACATAACTATGAATATCTGTGGGTTCTACTGAGCTCCTGTGACTGTTTGGATGTGAGTCTGAAGCAGGTGCACAGGACAGCGACTCACACCCCTGCCAGTGACACTGTGAATTTTTCTGTTGGTTGTTACTGCTTTTTATTATTTGCATTAGCATTACTCTCCAAGACAATGCATATGCAACAGGAAAAATGTCCTGGCCTCATTGGCAGTGCATTAGTTTTGAGAATCCAGTTCTGCAGCATTGAGTGGAACCATTTCCATTTTACCCACATTCCATCAAAGGTTTGTCTTGTGCATCCCTGAGCAATTGCATAACTCTAATATTGACCTTAACTGAAGCCTTTTGTGTTCACCCTAACAGCCCGAAGCATTAAAAATGCGTGTTTACTTAATTCGTCCTGGCATGCAGTGTAATTACAAGCAGTTTGTTTTCTCTGTTGTAAAATATGGTCTGGAGAAGGAATAAAGTAATGTGGAAAATTAACATTGTGATGTACTGTATAGTGGAATAACACTAAAAACACTTAGCAGTGTTAGTACTGGAGGTGCTATTTGTGTTGTGTGCAAGAGCCATAAAGAATTAAATGCCTCCTTCTAAACTATATTTGCATGATTTTCAACTGCAGCAAATTAATCTGGTCTGCCTCTAAGAATAAGCAACACAACAACAACAAAATCAAAGGCGCACAGCGTTGACTGGTGCTCTCGTACTCTGCAGTTACGCTTCTGTGTTTGTGCGACCCCACATTGGTTTAATGGGATTAATTGCAGGACAGCAGTTCTTGGTGGAGTCCCAGAGGCGGCTGAGGGGCTTGTGTGTCTGTGCTTGGGTCCCCGGGACTCCAGCCGGGGTGTCCTTTGGGCCAGTTTGAACAGGGTTTGTCCAGTTGGAAATGCAGTTGGCAGGGCCAAGCTTTGCCTCTTCCGGCTGTCCCGCTGTCCTCGTCCCTGTTGGCTGGAAAGGTCTTGCCTTCTTGGCAGAGTTACTGCTTCTCTGTCTTGTTCTTGCTGCAAAACGTTTTGTGATGCTCTGTATGAAGGATACTGTGTAAATAATACATCGCACTGTATTGTTTCTCCAACTTCAAGTGATCACAGAAAGAAACATAATAAACCTCTTAAAATACAGCGAACCAACTCCCCCGTTTGCCTGTGGGGCACGCCGGGACATCGTCCATGCGCCTGAGGGTCTGCACACGTGCGGAAAGCAGCACTTTGGTAGTGAGGCAACACTTCCGTTACACACTTCCTCCCGAGCTCCATTTGTTAGTTTTAAACAGGCCGAGGGATCCGAGTGGCTGAGTGCCACTTCTTCCTTGACATTTGTTTTTCAGTGGTTGACCTGCCTGAAAGTGGCCTTATTCAGGGAGGGTGGCTTTTAACATGGGCTGCTTTAAACCTGGGCTTCGGGGGCATCTGAGGCCTTCTGGGCCTGCATTTGCTGTGAAATAACAGTGGAGGAGGCTCCTAGGTCCATCACGTGCCTGCACTTCTCTTGTGCAGAGGGTGGACCTCGCAGATCCCCACGGGGAGACCCCCATCCCTGAGGAAAAAGGCCTGCTCTGTGCCCTGAAAGAGCATACAAGCTTTCCTGTCTCCTCGAGTAGCGGCCACAGGACACGGCTTTATCTGACTTTATCCCCACGCCGTCCGACTCCACGTCATCATCCTCAGGATGGTGGGGTGACCGCAAGGAAGGAGAATGCTTGTTAATATCAGCCAAGGAGCAAAAGTCCCCTGAACCCGACAGAGGCAGGAAAATCATCAGGACAGGTCAGGCTCAGCAAGTACCTTAAGAACAATTCCTTCTGTAATTTATGGCCTTTTGGGAGCATAATCAATAGCATTCAAGAAAACGCATCACCCCAACGGCTCTTGCTGTTGGGAGGGTTTCCTGTCTTTGTCACGGTTGTGTTGTCTGCCATCCCTGGCTGCGGCCACCTCACTCCCCTCTCTCAGCACAGGAGACACGTGTGTTTGATCCTCAGTGCTCCGTGTCCTCTGCTGATGTGCACAGCATCCGATGCCTCTTTGAACGTGTGTGTAGATATGTTGGCCCATGAGGGCCTCGGCAAACATTCCTGAGGCTGCCGCTGGACGAAGAGTGCCTTGGACGTTGTCATCACACTGTAGACCCTAGCCCCATATTTATTTCATTTTGTGTTTTGTTTTGTTTTGAGACAGAGTCTTGATCTGTCACCCAGGCAGGAGTGCAGTGGTGCAATCTCAACTCACTGCAACTTCATCCTCTCAAGTTCAAGTGATTCTCCCAGCTCAGCCTCCTGAGTAGCTGGGATTACAGGTGCCCACCACCACACCCAGCTAATTTTTGTATTTTTAGTAGAGATGGAGTTTCACTGTGTTGGCCTGGCTGGTCTCGAAGTCCTGACGTCAAGTTATCCGCCCACCTCAGCCTCAGCCTCCCAAAGTGCAGGATTGCATGTATGAGCAACCATGCCCGGCTCATGGCCCATATTTAGTCACAAATTCCCACCAAGGGCCGGCTCTCAGGGGGCTCCCATGCTGGGCACTCCTGGCTGTCCGCATGCTTTGGTTTTGGTGCCCCGCCATGAAGGCAGAGGGTGTGGTAGCATCATCAGGCCAGCGGCCAGATCCCAGCAGGCTCCCTCTGCCCCTGGCTGCCATTGGCACAAGGCCAGCACAGGCAGCGTCCCGGGCCCAGTGTGGAGGAAGAGACCCCTGCCTGTGCTGTCTAGAAAGAGTCCAAAGAGCCACCAGGTGAGTACTGGGCCCTGGAAGAGTCAGGAGGCCTGGCCCCAGGGCCTTGTCCCGCAATTTGCAGAAACCTGGGACACCGTTGGAATGGCCCCTGCCGAGGCTTCAGCTCATGGGGTGGGTCTGCGAGATCATGACTGCAGTTTGCTCAGCAGAGCTGGCAGGAGGGCTGCCGCAACAGAGGCAGCAACTGCGGCTCAGCTGGAGACACCCGTGGGGCCTTCCAGGGACGCAGCTTCAGGTCAGCGTCTTCTCCATGTCGTGGAGCAGATGGTCACACCAGGAACAGCAGGCCCCGAGGCCCCTCCCAGATCCCACCTGGTGCCGCCGTGCTCATGACACTCTCCCACTGGGTGGGACACGTGGGCAGAGCAGGTCTGGATGCCCCACGGCCCCGGGGTGCCCGGCTCTCCATCTCCTGCCACACACAAGCTGGATGCCCCACGGCCCCGGGGTGCCCGGCTCTCCATCTCCTGCCACACACAAGCTGGATGCCCCACGGCCCCGG
>NW_016841755.1:4767067-4795870 GCF_001698545.2 Rhinopithecus bieti | reverse complement strand
CGGGGGAGCCCGGCTCTCTATCTCCTGCCACACACAAGCTGGTTGCCCCACAAATCCCGCGCGCCACGCTCTCCATCTCCTGCCACACACAAGCTGGATGCCCCGCGACCCCGGGGTGCCCGGCTCTCCATCTCCTGCCACACACAAGCTGGATGCCCCGCGACCCCGGGGTGCCCGGCTCTCCATCTCCTGCCACACACAAGCTGCGTCCCCATAGGCTGCTTTCTTTAACCTTCCCAATTCCCATCTTGGTCTCGGGCTTATTTTGAGTTTCATGCCAGGCGGATCCATCCTGTGCACTTCCCCGAAGCGGCTTCACTGGGGTCTGCATGGGGTTTCTGGCATGAACATCCTGGGAGGAAGGGTGAGTGTGGACCCTTTGGAGGAGGGAGAGGCTGGAAGGAGAAAGACATCTGTGGGGTGAGGCCTCCTGCCCTGAAGCCCTGAGGTTATACAGGTGGCCTCTATATTCACCCGGGAGTGGCCCCAAGACCTCCCTCGGATACCAAAAGCCTCGGATGCTCAAGTCCCTGATATAAAATGGTGTGGCGCGGTGGGTCCTTCGTATCTGGGCTTTCAATCGGAGGCTGGTGGAATCCGTGGATATCGACCCAGAGGACAAGGAGGCCACTGTGCCTGTGGCTTCTACTCTGTGCCAGGTCATTGCTTCCTGGTTAATTTTCCTCACAGCCCTCGGAGCTGCCAGGCCCATCGGCCAACTGTCCACGTGCAGTGAGCAGGGTGACGTGTGTCATTGCTGTGACACCCAGTGTGTTAAGGAGAGGCTGGCAAAGACTCTGATGAATGAATTAATGATTCCCAAGACGTGCTTTCCGCGGAAGTGACTGCTGGAGAGAGAGACAACCTAAAACCTGCTGTGCACCCCGCCCTGGGAACCCCTGCACTCCCCCATGGAGGCCCCTTTCGGAATTGGTATTCTCAGTAGGCGAGCAAGAAACAAACGCCACAGAGGCAAAGATGATCTGTGTGCCCGGCTAGCGAACTGTCTCAAGTCTCTGCACGTGGGTGCCTTTCTCACAGATGGGCCCTCTGGGGGATCTCAGTGGGTCATCCACAGAGAACCCAAGTTGGAAAAGAAGAAGCCAGAGGGCCTGCCGCCACCCAGGGCCCTGTATGCAGTTCACAGCAAGGGTCACACTTCTCCAGGTGGCAGAGGCCTGCCCTGCAGAGGACCACGAGGTCACCAAACAGAAGGGAAAAGCCAGTGAATTTTTTTTTTGGCTGCTAACAGCTGGAGAGGGTGCACAGATTGTTTTGCACACTCTAAAAGGTTGTTCATCCATGTCCTGCAAAGAACATGAACTCATCCTTTTTTATGGCTGCATGGTATTCCATGGTGTCTGCAAAGAACACGAACTCATCCTTTTTTATGGCTGCATAGTATTCCATGGTGTATATGTGCCACATTTTCGGTATCCAGTCTATCACTGACGAGCATTTGGGTTGGTTCCCAGTCTTTGCTATTGTAAATAGTGCTGCAATAAACATACATGTGCATGTGTCTTTGCTAAATGCAAAGGAGGCTGGGGCATGGCTTCCTGAGCCATGGATGGACATGGGGAGAAGGAGAGTTGTCTCCTAGGGCAGGTAGGCGCTTGGTTGTGCAGAAAGCGGTCATACAGGAACTTGGGAAGCCACCGAGATTTGCAAGCAAGTGCATATGTGTGCGTGTGTGTGTGTGTGTGTGTGGTGGGAAGTCACTGAGATTTGTGTGTGTTTGCGTGTGTGTGTGTGTGTGCGCAGTGGGACGTCACAGATTTGTGAGCAAGTGTGTGCGTGTGTGTGTTTGCGTGTGTGTGTGGTGGGACATCGCTGAGATTTGTGAGTGAGAGCATGTGTGTGTGTGCGTGTGCAGTGGGAAGTCACTGAGATTTGTGAGTGCGTGTGTGTGCACGTGTGTGTGGTGGGACGTTGCTAAGAGGTGCAAGTGCGTGTGTGTGTGCGTGTGTGTGTGGTGGGATGTCCCTGAGATGTGTGAGTGCGTGTGTGTGTGCAGTGGGATGTTGCTGAGATTTGTGAGTGCGTGTGTGTGCATGTGGTGTGACGTTGCTGAGATTTGTGAGCAAGTGCGTGTATGTGCACTTGGGTGTGTGCGGTGGGATGTCGCTGAAATTTGTGTGTTGGGAAGTCGCTGAGATTTGTGAGTGCCTGTGCGGTGGGCAGTCACCGAAATTTGTGAGTGAGTGTGTGTGTGTGTGTGTGTGAGTGGAAGTCACAGATTTGTGAGTATGTGCATGTGTGTGTGGTGGGAAGTCACTGAGATTTGTGAGCAAGTGCGTGTGTGTGCGTGTGTGTAGTGGGAGGTGCTCAGACTTATATTGCTAGGATGAGCTGAGTCACGGGTTTGAGGGTGCCTCTGGGTAAAGTATGGATTGAAGGAGTGACCATGCATAAGCGGTCAGTCTAGAGACCCCTGCTCTATCCCAGTGTAATGAGGCCCACAGAAGCTGGAACCAGCAGTGCGGTGCTGGTGAAATGGATGGATCCTAGGGCCTGGGTTTGCACCAGGGACGGACTGGGTGCTAGGAGCTGAGAGGCCCCCTTGGCGGAGTGCTGGCTCTGGTGGGAAGGAGGTAACTCCAGTTTGGGTTTGAGCTGAGGCTGCTTTATCCCAGGGTGGTGAGGACAGCATTTCACCTCCAGCAGCCCCTCAAGAGCCCTGACCAACGCCTGGTGGGGAGGTGGTGTGGGGCAGAGCATAGTCTGACCTCAGAGTGGATCAGGCCCCCCTGGGGCTCAGAGCCAGGCACCGACCCGCTGTCCTCCTGCACCTCCTTCCTTCCACTGCAGGCCGTGGGCAATAACACAGCGCCAGGTGAGCCAGGGGCCTGCCGCTCAGTGGGTGCTCAATACATGCAACCTGTGGGAGCTGGAGGCCATGGACGTTTGCTGCATTCATAATACTTCCACGGCTAATGGAATCTCACAGCTTGTTTACTTCACTTTAAGAAGCACTGATATCTCCCTTACTATAATTTACCCCACATTAACTTAAGCATGATGGGGTCTGTGTTTCGGATGCACGTGTGTAACTCTCATTAAAGCTAATTGGAGCTGTGTGCACGCGTGGAAAACGCAGGGTCCTCCTGCCTCCCACAGCAGAGAGACCGGCCTAGGAGTTGCGGGCTTGCCAGGTTCTCCTTCAGGAGGTTCCTGCTCTGCTTTTGAATAGGACAGGGGCCACCATTGAGTCTTGAAACTACGTCAAGGGTAATGGCCAAAAAAAAAAAAAAAAAAAAACTGTAGTGACACAGTATGGAGTCACAGAATTGGCAGAGCCACGGTTTTATGCTTTGCTCATTGATAATTACGAAAATCTTTTGGAGAGGAGAAAAATATTTTCTGAAAGATTTCAACAGATGTCTTATCTTCACATAATTAATATACTATAGGAATAAAATCCCAGTGTAAAACGTAAACGTGTTTTTTTTTTTTTTGCCTTCCGTGTAATTTACAATTGTGCATCTATCACATAATAAATGACAAGCAATGTTCGTAAAAGAACCCAGAGGCCTTGTGTAGCCCAGGCGGGAATTGGTAGCTTATAAAATATTGAGGATGGCTTTCAGGTTAGTAGCAATGTGAAAATGCACGTAATCGAAGCAGGCACCATTAGTTAAGTTTCATATCCTATTCATATAAATATTTCAGGCTTCTCTCTTTTGCCATCCTATGACATTAGACACCTGCAGAGTAGCAGCATCTCTTTAAAATCCTGGCTAAACTATGACACAGGCCTCCACGGAGATGATTTTCCCTTTAGTGATGGACTCATAGGCATTTTACTTTTAAAAAGTATCATTTCCATCATTTCCTGGCCAGTCACAGTGGCTCACAGCTGTAACTGCAGCACTTTGGGAGGCCGAGGTGGGAAGACGGCTTGAGCTCAGGAGTTCGAGATCACCTTGGGCAACACGGTGAAACGTGTCTCTACAAAATGTGTAAAAATTTTCCAGTCATGGTGATGCGCCCTTGTGGTCCCAGTCACTTGGGGAGGCTGAGGCACGAGGATGGCTTGAGCCCAGAAGGTGGAAGCTCTAGTGAGCCAAGATCACACCACTGCACTCCAGCCACTGCGCTCCACTGGATCTGAGCAACAGATCCAGATCCTATCTCAAAAAAAAATTGTTTTTTCCCTTTTGTTTTAATTCACACCATAAATGTTTCATCTCATCCTGCCTGTGCCGGGTGGCAATGCAGCTCTGACACTCATCACCAGCTGTCACATGCTCTGGGCCGCACGGCCACACAGTGGTTATGATTTCTGTAGCTGTTCTTCTGGGGGAATTTGAATTCTTTTGGAAACGATATTTTTTAGTGTTGATCTCAGAGTCACTGTGCCCGGTGTTGGAAACGTGGCTGGCTTCCAGGTAAACATTTAACACAGACAGTGGCTCTGCCCTGGAAGGGGGCCTGTTGGCAGCACTAGCCAAAAGGATGCCCCGTGGTCCCTCGTGCCCAGCGCGGGCCTAGCTCTCCTCGGTCCGTGGTCACTCACACGGGAAACCACACGTGGGCAGGGCTTGTTGGAAACTTGCTTGCAGAGGTACTGGGCGCAATGAGAGCCTCGACGATGACGCACTTCCGTCCTGCCTTCTGTCCGCCGATGACGTGCTTCCGTCCCACCTTTGTGTCCGCCGATGACGCGGCTTCCGCTCAATGAGGTCCTTGGAGCTGTTGAGAGCCTCAGTAATGAGCGGCGCTTCCGTCGCCGCACCTTTGTGTTGCGCTGATGATGCGCTTCCGGCTCATGAGGCCCTGGGAGCTGTGAGAGCCTCAGTGATGACGTGCTTCCGTCCCACCTTCGTGTCTGCCTAACCCTTTATGGACTCATGAGTTTCTGCTTCAACTCCAGGCATTTTTTTTCTTTTGCCTCTAGAAGCCCAGTTTTAGAAAGGACTATATCTTGGCCCTTCTTAATGGTAGAAAAGACATCCTCAGCCCCGCGGATGGTCCTGCATTTGAGTGATGGCGTGCTTCTCTGGCTGTGACCAACTTTTCTCCCTTTCTTTTTAAATGACAGGACTTCTTGTTTAATACTTGCTGAATATGAAGTGAGTGGGATGGGAGGCACATCTTACATGGAAAACGTGGGGATATGAAGAAGCCCCCGTGGTACAGCCATGCCCCCGAGTCTTCCTGACCGCTGCCCTTCCATCACCTTTTAATCTTACTCACTTATTCACTGGTGTATACAGCCAGCACCCTGCCGTCGAGATGGGCAGGATTTTTTTGATGGTGGCATCAGGAGAAAGTATGCTGTTTGAGTAAAGACCAGAGTCCTGAAGCTTCAGCTGAAGTTTTGGTGGGAATTTGATCACAGATCAGGCATTGGAGACTATTGGGGGCTCTTCTCTGCAGCTTCTCTCTGTCTCTCTCTCTCTCTCTCTCTCTCTCTCTCTCTCTCTCTCTCTCTCTCTCCAAATCAGATATTAACCTGTTTCTCTTCCAGGATAAAGTCCTGAGATGATGTTTCCTGGGGTTACGTGGGACAGACTCTAGGGAAATCAGCATGACTACAGCAGAAGGTTTTTGGACAGTTTAAAAAAATTTTTTGAAATAGTATTAGATTTACACAAAAGTTGCAAAAATTGTACCGACAGTTCCCATGTGCCATTCCCCTGCCTGTCCGGTGTCAGCATCTTGCATGGCCATGGGACGACTGTAGAATTAAGAAATTAACATTTGCCTAATGCTGTTGACTAAGTGGCAGACTGCACTCTGATTTCACCAGTTTTCCTAACAAGATCCTTTTTCTGTTTCAGGATCCAACCCGGCACCTCCCATTGCATCCACTCCTCACACCTCTGCCGTCTCCATGGTGTGACAGTTCCTCAGTTTTTCTTTGTTGTTCATGACCTTCACATTTTGGAAAGGTACTGGCCAGTCACTTTGCAAAATATTCCTCGATTTGTGCTTGTTTGATGTTTTCTCCTGATTAAAGTGATGCATTTTGGGCAAGAACATCATAAAAGCAATGATGAATGATTTTCAGCACATCATATCCAGAGGTGCGTGACGTAGACGTGCCTTACCCTGGCGATGCTGCCCGTGATTGCTTGGCGAGGTCTCCCAGGGTTACAAAGTTACTGTCTCTCCCTCTGTGTTTAGTAAATAACTGAAGGAAGCCAAGATGCTTTGAAATTATTTAAATATTCTATTACATTTAAACTTTTGCTCACTGATTTTAGCGTTTCTGGGTAGAATGCCCACAACAGTTATAGCATGGTTTTCTAGTTCCCTCATTTCTTTTACATTTAATTAGAAATTCTAGTAAGGAAGAATTTCCAAATTCTACTTGGAAATTCTCCATAAGGAAGCTCTGTACCTTCCACCTTTTATTTTGCTTTATTTATTGCCATGTTGGACTTTGGAACATTTAGACTGATCTTACCATGAATTCACATGGTTCCATGTATAAAGCTTGGCTGAAAATGTCCACTGGAAGTAAACTTTTATGTTGGGATTTATTATGACATCTTCATAGGTCTGGTGTCATTTTATTTTCTCTTTGAATTAATGACATTTTGCCCATGTATGTGTCCACCTCAAGGCACTATTTTAAGAGTGTTGACCACTGAAGACAGTATCTTGTGTTTCAGCACCAGGTACTAATCAAAATTCTTGGAAATAATAACACAGGGTCAGTATAAATTCACATTTTTAAATATAGACAGTGATAAAAGTTCATAGAAGGCAGACAATTCATTAGTGGAAGCTACTAATTAAAAATGATGGAGAAAAGTGAAAACTCTTGGAAAAAACATCTTTCTAGGCACTACATGCCTTTATGCTTCTATCTTTCTGAAAAATGGCGCATGGATATTAAAGGAGGTTTTTGCAGAACGGGATGATTCGGATGTGTGTCTTATGCATGTAAATGTTTTACTGCAGCTGGTGTTAGCCAGGAAACCAAGATAGTTCTTTCTAAGCTTTAAATCAGTTGTTTTATAGAGCACAAAGAATTTTTTATTATAACATAATTCTGTACATAAAATATCACATTAAAAGAAGAAGATAAAGTTTTGTACTTTCATTCTCCATTAATTTGACCAAAAACAATTTGCAGAGAAATATAACCAATCAGAATTCACTGCTGCGAGGCCAGTAGGACTTGAGGTCTAGGTCCAGGGACAGCTGGGGGAAGTCCTTGGTGACCAGACCCCAGGGCCATGGTGGGATATTTTGGTGGCTGCCATGAGAAGGCTGTTTTAACAGTGGGAAAAGCACTGGGGGCTGGCGGCTGTCAGAGTCATGCTCCGTGTTGGATGCATCCCAGGCACAGACCCCTGCAGGCACCCCTGCTGCAGGGGTGTGGCTGCTGAGAGCCCAAGGCTGCGTCCTCCAATGCCATGCCCTCTCCGTGGGGCAGCCCCATTTGGAACCAGCTGCCAGATGCTGACTCATGCAGGTTACTCATGCCTGGGCCACTTGCCTCATGGGGAGATACTGAATGGTCCTTAGGTGCAGGGGCCACCTGGGTCAGGGCCTCTGCTCTGTGGCCCACCCTCTCCCCACCTGCCAGCAGGAGCACAGCCTGTATGCCTTTGGCTCTCCCATCTCAGGATCTGCATCCTAGGAGCCCGGCCTATGACAGTTGTAGAGGAGATCTGGGTTTCTGAATATCCCAAAATGCCCTGCGAAGGGCCAGTCTCCACTCGCTCATATCCTGTGTGTACTGTAGGCAGGCTGAAACGATACACTTCGGGAATGAGAAACGTCTGCGCTGCACACACGTGCTTGCTCTCCTTGGTGATTTCAGCTCATCTGATGCTCTCGTCAGACAGCCTCAAACATCTACGCCTTTGAAAGCCTGGCTGTCAGGATAATTAAAACTTCCTATCCTATTTTCCTTCTGCTTGGATGATGAATAGCAAATAAACTTTCTAGGAGACCAGCTCCTCAGGCACTGGCAGTCATCTCTGCTGCGATGTGGCCGGCACGGAAGCTCCCACCAATGGTTTTCAGCACTCCATTCCTTGTATTAGGGGAATAGGTAATTACATTTTATGCACAAAAAGGTTTAGCTGGAGTATCTTAAGTCAGTACTCGAGAGGGTGTGTCCAGAGAATGCCAACACCACGGACAGCTCCACAGCTGGAAAGAGGACGGGAAGAAAGCCCCCGCTGGAAAGGGGCGTGGACTCTTCCTGACATCCGCAGTCACCTTAGAGAGCTGGGGCTGCCACGGCCCCATCTGCCTCTGAGAATGGCGTTAGTGTTGCTAATCACAGAGAAGCCCACCGAGGCACAGGTACATGCTGTGAGCCACCCAGAGCTGGGAAGGTGTGGTTGCTGACAGGAGGGCCAAAAGCAATTCCTTGTTTCTGTTTTAGTTTTAGGGGCCATGTCCTCCTCATTATAGCACCACACTGTTCAGAAACAACTAACAAATGGCAACCTGTCCCTCCCCGTTCCCGTGTTGAAACCAGGCACCGCTCTGTATGTGCTCGGTGTGTGTTGTGTGAAGCTCTGAGGCACTCCTGAGTACTGATCATCCCTGGGGGGAGCCAGCATGTGCTTCCTGTGTGGGCAGGGAGGCTCGTGGTGCCTCTCCCATGCCGCCTGCTTTCCACATGCCGCCTGCGGTCCACACACCATGCATCGACCACATGCCATCCACCACTCGCCATCCTCACGCCACCCGCCATCCACAGGCCATGCACCATCCACACACCACATGCCGTCCTCACGCCACTCGCCAATCTCACGCCACCCGCTGCTCTCACACCACCTTGGCTGCTGAATGGCTTTCCAGAGGCAGGAGCTGTCTCCACTTCCTCTTTCTAGCCCGTGGGTTTAGCATCAAGTTGCCTATTTGGTAGGTGTTCATTAAGTGTTTGTTAAAAAAAGCTTTGATGTGCTTCAAAATTCAAAGGCAAAATGTTCTAAACTGAGCAGCAGCTGTTTTTATGAAGATGTATTCGTTTAAAAAATGTTGACCAAAATTTGAGCAGGATGTCTGATTTCTCAGTTGACTGTGTGTGCTGTTTCGATTTTACTGGTGAGAATCTTACCCTGCAGGCATCAGGCCTGCAAATCGAGTGGCTGTGAGAGACTCTGTTCCCTAGAGTCCCATGACGCAGAGTGGGGTGACTGGAGGCTGTGCTGGGCTTGCTGAGGACGAGGCACTGCCAGCTGGGTGAGTCCCTGCCTGCTAAGCCGTGGCATTCACCAGCCCATCTCCCGGTCTCCTTCAGGTTCCTGCTGCTTCGTTTCTCAAGGCGCCCTTGGCAGGATCTTCCAGGATGCTGGTTACAAATGCAGGCTCCTGGAGCCCCGTGCCTGGACCTGTGGAGCCCCAACCTGGGGTGGAGGAGTTGGGAGCCACATTGTTTTTTGTTTTAAAATTTTTATAATGTTATTTATTTATTTATTTATTGAGATGGAGCCTTGCTCTGTCACCCAGGCTGGAGTGCAGTGGTGTAATCTCGCCTCACTGCAGCCTCCACCTCCCGGGTTCAAGTGACTCTCCTCTCTCAGCCTCCTGAGTAGCTGGGATTATAGGCACCCGCCACCACACCCAGTTAATTTTTGTATTTTTAGTAGAGACGGGGTTTCACCATGTTGGTCGGGCTAGTCTCGAACTCCTGACCTCGTGATCCACCCACCTTGGCCTCCCAAAGTGCTGGAATTACAGGTGTGAGCCACCGCGCCCGGCCCAGGAGCTGCATTCTTATTTGGCTCCCTGGGGTGATTCATGTGCGTGGAGAGGCGGTGGAGAGCGAGCCCAAAGTCTTCTGAGTCTTTTCCACACTCATTGCAGAGATGGCTTCAAAAATGTGGTTTCTTCCTCCATGGTATGAATCTGCTGCCCAAACAGGGAGGCATCTTTGTCGGCCCTTTGTGCCTCAGTGGAACCAGATGGCTCGTCCTCACTTGTGGAATGGGAGTGGAGTTATGTGTGTCACTTCTAGGCCAAAGCAGCGAAGAAGTTGGTGGCTTTTCCCGTGTCTGTGGCTGAATGCAGAGAATGCCAGAGCTAGGAGCGGGTAAGCTCAGGATGTGAGGAGCCTCTGCCCCAGTGTAGCCGTGTGCACAGCATCAATGCTGATGGGAACAGCCACAGTGGGTTGCTAGGTGAATGAGAAACAAGCTCTTCACTGGTGAAGCCTCTGAAATTTGGGGACGTATTTGCTATGTTTTTGGAAGAGGGTGCAAGTGTAAGAGGACCCTCAGTCACAGTGGTGTTTGCAGTCTGCAGGTGGGCAGTGAGGAACTGACAATGTGCTGGAGGCTGGGGAGGCACAGTCAGCGTTGGCATTTGGGGAAACGACGGCTGCAGTGACTTGGAAGGTGACCTCCATGCCCGCCGAGGTTCTGACGGAGCTGAGGCTGAGTGCACGAGAGCTGCCAGGGCCACTGCTGGTGGGTGCTACAAGAAGCATGAACTCAGCCACGGATGATGGATTTCAAGCAGAAATAGTAGACATGACAAGTTTAGAAATCAAGAGCCTTACAGAATTGGATGATGAAATGGTTGCTTCTGTATCCTAAAAAGAAAGAGATAAGATTGAAACGTATTTTGAATTACAAAGCTTTGTCTGTTGAACCAAATGAGTCGGCCCGGCTCAAATCTGAGGCTGAGGGAGTGGCCCTCCCCACAGCTGTTTCAGTGGCCTTCAGGTGACCACCAGTGAGGAAAGGAGGGAGGGGAGCAGGGGAGGGCGTGCGCGTCTTGGCAGGTGCTTGCGTTTTCATGCCTAAGGCCTCCCCATTGCCTCCTGGGTTTGCAGCGTGAATGGTGGGTGGCATAGCAGTGCCACGTGCGGAAAGATCTCTTTGCCCCCACAGATTCACATGTGGCTACAATGGTGATGGGCCAAGGGAAGTCTTCAGGGGCAGAGCCTGGGGCACAGAAAAACCCCACAAGGGAGTGCTTTTTGGAGAGCAGACCCAGGGCCAGGGTGCCCTGCGGTCTGGGTGGAGGGACCTCGCGGAGCCCAGCATGGTGTGGGGAGTGTGCATGGCTCACAGGAGGCACATTAGGACCTGTATGGGGGAACGCGGCATCATCCTGCGAGCCTGGAGTGTGAGCTGGGAGTGAAATGACTGGCGGGATTTGGGGATGAATGTGATCTGTGCCTGGGAATAGGGGTGACCAGAAGGGCAATGGCACAGATAACTCACTGTTCCCCAGCGATGTGCCGCTGTGGCCAGGGCCACATCTCTCTGCCCCTCTTCCCGCTCCCCATCTGTGTGACAACCTTTATGGCGGACTTTCAGCACAGGGATGCCTGTCACCTGTGGCTGAGGCGAGTCCTGCAGGTGCAGGTGCGTTTTCTCCACCCTCTCCTGTGGCTTCATTGATTGAATCAAGAGCAGTCTGGGGCCCTGCGCGAGGTCAGAGCCAGCCATGACTGGGAGCAGAGGCCAGAGCCACACCCAGTGGCCAGAAGCAGCCCCATGGGACCACAGCTGAGACGAACCTGGTGTTCAGCCAGTTGCCGCTGAGGTTTGTGACGAGGGACAGCGCCCTCCACTCTTGCCTGCTACCTCCTTTCAGTGGCGGGGATGAAGATTGCCCATTTGTGGCAATAAAGGCGCCGGCTTGGACCCTGGAGCTCCCCACGCCCTGGTTTCCTGCATTGCGGTGTCTCCTGGCTCTCTTGTTAAATTTTTTCCTGTCCTCACCTTTAATGTGGTGTTTTCTCAAGTTTCTCCTGTCCACCTCCCTCCACACCCCTTACCGTGGAGTGACCTCAGGAGAGAACGGGGCTGGGAGCAAGCAGGGTGGGGCTGAGGCGGGCCTGTGAGTGCCGAGCTCCTTGGGAAGAGTTCCAGGTCATTGCGCGGTGAACGTCAGGCAACCCCTCATCATCCTCGGTCTTGCTGGCTCCGCAGCCTCAGAGCTCTTCTGACCGCCAAGTTCTGTGGGTGCTGGGTGCAGCGAGAGGGATGGGGAGCCTGGTTCCCGAGGGCTCGCTTTGCAGTGGGGGATGGGGGGTCACTGTCCTGCGACCAAGCAGTGAGGAAGCCTGAGGCGGGCTGAGAGCAGCCTCCTCTGATCACCAGGACGAGCCATGGCCACTTCAGGTGCTGCCCACTCCCGGCCCAGGCAGAGCATGGTGTCTGTCATGTGGCCTCTGGAGTGAACGAGGGGAACGGGGGAATGGGATATCTGTAAGAAGTTTGGTGAAAATTTGTTTTGTTTTACTTTATGAGAAAAACAGATTATGAAGTTTTAAAGAATACATTAAATACTGGATTTGTTCAAAACCACCAAATAAAATATTTTATATTTTTGTTTTCATGAGAAACTTGAGCCGACTTCTGCCAACAGAACTTGTTTACATTGGGCTTAGTGATGGAAATAGCTGTTTTCCTGGTGGTTTTCTGGCACAGACAGCAACATGTTTGGACTTCATTATCAAATTATCAACAACAAATGCTAAATATAGATGTGATATATAGGTGTTCTAAGACTTCTGGCCTATTTTAAATTTATCATAAAACTTTTGAAGAAAAATAGAAACTCTGGTTGGTGGAGAACCCAACGTTTTAAGTCGGTACAATGGAGCAGAAGCCGTTTTCCCCGGGAGGAGTCACGGGGCCAAGAGACAGTGTCTGAGGCACCTTTCATTGCACTGCAAGGATTTCTGTGGCGTCCACAGTAACACGATTCTATTTTAGTACACTGCATCTTCGAGGAAAACATATAAAATCTGTTCTGGAGAACAGAGAGTTGAAGTTTTCTCTCTAATAGGGAGAGTTTTTATGAACTATTTGATTTCCTAAGAGGAAAATTATAACTTCAAAAACAAAACATATTTTTCAGGATGACTTCTTTTCAAAGGGTTTATGTATTTCATTTTGCTATTACTTTTACTTTGGGCAAATGAAAGGATGTTCTGCCTCTATTCTCAGGACTCACTGCGCGTTTTAGTTTGCATTTTATCACCAAATTGCAAATTAAATATTGTCTTTGTTGGGGAGTGATTCCTCTGTAGCCCTGCTATATGACCTGCACATTTTTTTTTTGTTTTTTTGTTTTTTTCCTGTAGATCTTTGAATTTCTCCCTATTAGAAATCCAAATAATCAAATTTATCTTCTACTGCTATAGTTCATTTTCTGGAGGGACTGCAGCATGAGGAGGCAACTGCAATACCTTTGAGCCTTTTATTTTCTAAAATAAAAGGATCACATCAGCCACTTTAAGAGAGAAGATTCGGGGCAATCTCCATGAGTAGCATGCACGATTTGTGCCACTGGGGCCGGACTGTGGGCTGTATGATCTTCTCCCACAGTGAGATTCTTGTTCAAATGCTCCATGCCTCCTTTTTTCCTAGAGGCAACTTTGACCAGAAGTTCTAAAACACTTGGGAATAACTAAGTATAACAATAATGAATCACTCTATGGAAAATAACCTAAGAGGACATTCACCCCAATATTAACCATGTCCCAAAACCCCCCCAGCCAGTGTCTCCAGCTGTCCTGCCCTCCCTGCCTGCCCCGTTCTGTCCACACGTGGCCAGTGAAGCTGGCTGTTCAGGCCGTAACCCAGGTGCAGGAGTGAGCGCGACCACACTGACCAGGCTTGCTGGGTACAACCAACAGGCAATTGCAGTGGTGACAGCCGGCCAGAGAACAGGAGGAGGTGCAGGGGCATTGGGAGTGGGAATGGGGGCCTCAGCTCCTCTGAGGGGAGGCCGGGGAGGCTCAGCTGAGTAGCTGGGTCTGAAGCCAACACGTGAGGGCCTCGGCAGGAGACACAGCAGTCGACTCCGGGGATGGTGGCCATTGTGTGAGGTGTGTCTCAGCTTTGTGGGGGGCGGGGGTCAGGGGTCCTGCAGAGCCGGGAGGTGGGTGGGAGCAGGGTGGCCATGGAGGAAAGGGTGGGCCAGGTTTTGCGGCCTCACAGGCTACAGTAACGGCTGTGGAGGTCACCTCCAGGGCTCTGGGAAGCCACTGCAAGGCCACAGCCAAGAATGGCAAGATGGGATCTGTGCTTTGGGGAGCTCACAGAAACGCCATGTGTGGGAGGCAGAGTGGACTCAGGGCAACCCGTTAGGAGGCTGTGAGGTGCATGGTCCAGGAGCTCAGCCAGGTCCTGGAGCTGGGCTGGACGTTGGGCAAGGGAATTTGAGGAGCTGAGGGTGGCACCAGGCATGGCAGGCAGCCTCAGCTTCCCGTCAGAACCTCGCGGGCCATGGGGTCACCTTCCAAGTCACTGCAGCCGTGCGGTTTCCCAAATGCCAACGCTGACTGTGCCCTCCCCAGCTCGCAGCGCATGTGAGTTCCCTCCGACTGCCCACCTGCAGACTGCAAGACACCGACTCGTGGGGCTGAGCGGTTCCGTCTTTACACCAGGCATGGCAGGCATTCCATCTGGCAATCCATCTGGAAGGTGGGAGTTGGGAGACAGCAGGGGATGGGCAGGTGGGGCCAGGAGACGGTGTGCCTGGTTCTGGGTATGGCAGAGTTTCAATTATTGGGGGAAAAGCCTTATCGTTTGGTTAATAAACACATTCAGTTAAAGGAACGAGGCACAGGTGTCCTCGGGTGCAGAGGCTGAGGGTCGGCACAGGTGCCCTCGGGTGCAGAGGCTGAGGGTCGTACCGGAACACTCAGGACCGGAACAGGAGGGTCGATGACTGGTGACGATGCAGCCGCCCTCTTTCCCTCCCCCGTGCGTGTGGCATGTGCGTGAGATTGGTATGTATATTTACATCCATGTGTACACATGCATGAACACGCACAGGTACATAACTAAGGAAGAAAGAGATCTAAACGGAGAGATTTCACTTTTACAGGCCATGGAGGCAACCAGGAAAATGACATGAATATGAGCATTATGGCTGTGAGCTGTCTGTTTACTAAAATCTCAGGCCATCTCTTTGTCTTCCAGTTACACGGGCGTAGGAAGTCATAAATGTTTAATAGAACTAGGGGCCAGGAAGTGGCAGTGATGTAAGTTTTATCTCTCTGTGGTCAAAATACCATCAAATGCTAGCGGGGGTGGGAGCCCCCCACGCCATGATTGCGTATGTCTTTGTCTGCTATATAGCAAGAATAGTTATTCTTGTTTTTCCATTTTTCTAAAGAATGAAACTCAAATTTCCCCTTTGAAAGTTTTTTCTTTTACGTTAAAATTCACATATTTACTTCAGCACAAAATATGGGCTCAGTCCTCAATGGTGGGAATTATTTTTAAAAATCGTACATGGCCTCATAGTCTTTCCGAGGGATAGAATATTTTCTCATCCGGATTATCCTGTATAAGGGCACAGTTCGGGTTTCTCTGGCTCATTTTTAGTTTCTCCAGGAGAGACAACAAAATTTCTCTCTCAAGACACTTTGAACAGCGCACAGGAGGGTGTACACAGAGCTTCAGGTGCTGCGGCCCCCGCTCCTCCCCAGCTCCTCGCTGCTGGGCCGAGGGACGTGGAACAAGGGAGAAACTTCCCAAGAGTGTAACAGTTCCATTCTCCCGTTTCTGAAACCTCTGCTTCTTCATTCTTTCCACAACATTACATGCCTTTCATGATACCAACAATTTCATTGGAAACTCCCATCGTGAAAGCATTTGGGAGTTGCTTGAGGGAACAGTAAACCGCTGTGTGACGGATGGTTGCTGATGTGAAGGGTGGAGCTGTGGAGGTTAAGATCAAAGTAGGTGGGTCTTCCATCTCCAAGAACTTTAATTGATGAGCTTTTGGGAACACTGCCACACTACAATATCTAGCACCCCAATGATTTTCTTTTCTAAAATAACATTATTTTCTGAATTTAAAATAATTCAAGTACATTTTAGAAAAGTTGGAAATTAGAAAGACATAAAAATGATAAAGAAGAATATCCCACTATCAGATAATCGTGAGACAACCACGGTTAACGTGTTAGGCTATTTTCTTAGAGATATCCATACCTACCTGCACGTCCATACCTGAGACTATAGTACTCTGTCAAGTGTAAAACATATGATTTACGCAGCAAAATTGGAAACACGAGGAATGTAGTATTATGTCTTGTTTTTCCAAATAACATTATACTGTGAACATTTTTGCATGTCATTACATTTCCTTCACCAGCACAATTTTTCATGATTACATAATATTCCTTCAAGGGTGAGCAGGAGTTGGCTTTTAGCAGCTTGGGAAAGAGAAAAGGTGCATATCTTCAAAACTCTGTGTCCACCAACTCCATGTTCCTAGCTAGCACCACAGACCTTGGCAATCACTACAAATCTGAGCTCTAAAAACTTTTTTGTTTTTCTTGAGCCAGGTGCCATGGCTCACGCCTGTAATCCTAGCACTTTGGGAGGCCTAGGTGGGTGGGTTGCCTGAGCCCAGGAGTTCAAGACCAGCCTGGAAAACATACTGAGAGACCTCATGTCTACTAAAAATAATAAAAAAATTAGCCAGGTGTGGTAGTGCACACTGTAGTCCCAGCTACTTGGGAGGCTGAGGTGAGAGGATTGATTGAGCCCAGGAGGTTGAGGCTGCAGTGAGCCATGATCGCACCACTGTGCCCCAGCCTGGGAGACAGATTGAGACTCTGTCTCAAATTTTTTTTTCCCCAAATGGACAATTGATAAACATTTACCAGCACACCACTGATTCTGTTATAGAAATGTAGCGTAACTAATTTAAACATTTGCTTTTCTGAAATTTAGGATATTTCCAGTGCTTTTCTATTCTTATAATTGTGCAGGTCTTGTACATAAATCTTTATCTGCATGTCTGATTGCTTTCTTAAGACAGAATTCTGAAAGTGGAATTTTAGACTCAAAGGATATAAGCAGTTGTAAGGTCATAGACACATGGTTTCAAATTGCTACTCAGAAAGGTTGAGTATGTTTGTATTTATATGAGGAGGTATGAAAGTGTCTGTGATACCAAATCCTAGTCAACACCTATTATTGTTTAAACAATCTTTGTTAACAAAATTAGGAAGGAGAAAATGACATTTCACTGTTGCTTTCATTTGTATTGTATTTTTAAGTCGTTAACAAAGGTGAACGTTTAAAAAAACGTACATTGGCTGGGTGCTCACTTCCTAAGAGGCCTTCATGGTGTTTGGTTGATTTGTCTGCTCCGTGCAGAAGGCACTTGGATTGTGTAGACTACGTGTGAGTGACGTGACTCTTGGCAGATCCATTGGTGACTCTTCAAAGTCATTGAAGACTTTTCGTAGAGTAAATATGGGTGTGATAAGTTCCTGTCTCGATGATGAAGTCGTGCTCTCAGGATATACATCTTGCTCAGAAGCCTTGTAGTTAGAGATGCAACGCAGTTATGTGGGAACCTTCTCTACCACATGAGGAGTCATTAAAAACAAGTGAAAACAATGTCAGATTGCTAGAACCAGGGATGTGTGCCTTCAAGGTCTTAGGGCAGAAAGAGAAAAACAGGAACTGGGTAAAAATAGAGTTGGGATAGGTGATTTGCCCACAGCCCAGGCAGCAGCTGCTGAGACTGTGAGTGTGAGTGCGTGTGGATGTGTGTGCACCCATATGCATGTGTGTGGTGTGCGAATGTGTGTATGTGCATATTTACATGTGTGGGTATGTGCCTGTGTGTGTGTGTGTGCACCCATGTGTGAGTGTGGAGTGTGTGTACACGTGCACCCATGTGTGAGTGTGGAGTGTGTGGGTGCAAATGTGCACAGTGTGTGAATGTGTATATGTGCATATTTATGTGTGTGTGTGTATGCCTGTGTGTATGCGTGCACCCATGTGTGTGTGGAGTGTGTGGGTGCGCATGTGCACGTGTGTATTTTCGTCACAGAGAGAAGTTTCTGTCCGACTCCCAGCTTTGAAGAGGGCAGTGAGGAGATTCCCAGACTTTCCCCCACGGCCTCTCCCGCATTCTGGGGCCTGAGCAGCCCCTCCTGGCTCCCTGCTGGCCTGTGGGACGGGAGTCCCAGAGCCTCCACGTGCCGTGCCCTGTCAGCTGCCTTCACTTCTGGGTTGCTGTCGCTGCCCCATCCCTGTTCCTGGGACTTCCTTTTTACTCTCGATTGAAGGGGCTCCAAGTGCCTGTTTTGGCCTCACAGTTCTTTACGGGAGGCTTGCAGGAAGTCAGCAGGAACCAGACCTTTTCCAAAGCTGTCTGATCCTTCACTCATTCTCTGCATGGGGAGTGCAGAGGAGGCTGGCTTGGGGCGCAGGGGGATGGCGTCCCTAGAAGCGCTCCCGACCCTGAGGCAACCTGTCTCTCAGAAAGGCCACCGCCTCCTCCCAGGCATGGGGCCACCTGGGCGTCTCCCTCTACCTCTCCTAAGTCCAGCAGGTCACAGAGCCCTGCGGTTCCACGTCCTCGGCCAGCCGTCCTTGCCACCCCTCAGGACCTGCACCTGGGCCTCCAGCCAGCCCGCCCTCGGGTCTCTTTGTCCCAGGCTGCACCATGAAAGTCCATGGCTTAGAAAGTACCCACAGCCAGCGTTCAAGATGCCTCACCATTGCCTTAGAAATAAAACCAGAACTGTCCTGAAGGCCTGTGGGGCCCAACATCACACTGTTCCCTCATGCCTGGACACGCGGGGCTCCCCAGCCTCCTCCTCTCTGGTCGCAGAATGCACATGTTCCTCTGTGACGAGCGGAGGCCTGCCCTCTACCCCGATACCTCGGACAGGCCTCCTGAGCCCTCCGTGTACCCACAGGACTGGCTGACGGATGGAGTGGCTGGTCCTCGCCTCTCGCGGCGCGGTCACAGTGCTTGGCACAGTGCGGGCACTTCACAGATCTGCAGAGGGTGTGATTCCAAGTGCTGCGTTTCCCAACCATGAAATTAAAATGCTATTATGGGATTAAAATAGCCACGTGGTGTCCACGGCAGGGCAGCCGCGCTGAAGCCAGAGGTGCTGCCGTCCTGTTCCAGGACGAGGTTTTGAACCGGATCGGATCCTCAGGAGCGGCTCCGCCTCCCCCAGAGGACAGCGGGAAAGTGAGGTGCTCCATCCCGAGCCTGGCAGCACAAGTCTGCCGGCGGAGAAAACCCCGCTGAGAGTCCAGCTCAGGTTTGTGGAGGATGTGCATCTTCAGCTTCCCCCCAGCTCATGGCCCTGGGCAAAGCCGCATCTGAAAGAAAAGAGGAGACTAGAGCTGAGCATCCCTGGGCTTCCCCGGAGGCACCAGCCCTTTCCCTGTGGGTCCGGAGCACCTCTGATGGAAGCTGGGGTCTGAGTGGGACCCCCTGCCCGGTGTGTGGGTGCCTGGGCCTGTGGCAGTCAGGGTGCAGCCGCGCTGGCTTCTGTGATGTTGGTGAGAAGGGAGCCAAACAGGTGACTCATTCTTCAGTTCACTGAATCAGACATGTCCAGCCACGGGAACGCCTCTGAACGTGCTGAGGCACCACCTGCAACTTCCACTTCCAGGGAAATCCAAGATGCTGGGTGGGCGCCCGCTGGACGCCGCATGAAAGGCTGGGGAGATGTGTGGGGCTTTCAAGGTAGATCAAGCCACACCCGCGATGTGGACGCCAGGTTTTGTGAGGCTGGGTTTTCCGTGGTTGCTGTGACAAGGATCAGGTGCTGAGTAAGAACCAGTGGAGAGCAGGCAGTGAGGGCACCCTGGGACCCGAGGCTCGAGAACTGTGCCAGGTGTTAACAGTGGCACACAGCCCAGGATCCAGTGACTGTGGCTAAGGCACACACAGATAACACAACTATTTTTCTTTATAGTTATGTAGCTTATTTTTTTTTCATGTGGCCACTAAGTTGTTAAGACATAAATAAATACTTCCTGAGCTCTCTGGACTGTCTTAATAAATGAATTGATTTGGCATTTCTCAGGACCTGGGGTGCTGTGAACAAACTTCGGAGCACTGAGGTGTCTGTCTGGGCCCCTCTGCTGGAGTGCTGGCCTGGGTGGGCAGGCAGATCTGCCTTGTGCTGGAGGCAGTTGCGGGCTCCGTTACTCTGAGAAGTTGGCTGTGAAAGCTGGTCCGAGAGCCACTGGCTGCCAGGGAGCTGCGAGGAGGGCCAGGAGACACTGTTTCAGCCTCTGCTCGCTGGGCCTCTCCTTCACTGACACGGATCACCTGTAGGAAGATGTGACCACTGGAAGATCTGGCATGGCCAGGGCCACCCGACACCGTGCCTGGCCTCCTCAGATGCTTGCCACAAGCTGGTCACTGATCCTGCAGCGGTCTGGGTGCTGGGCGATCCTCTTGATCCTGCAGTGGTCTGGATGCTGGGCGATCCTCCTGATCCTGCAGCGGTCTGGGTGCTGGGCGACCTTCCCTCCAGCACTCAGGCTGGTTGGCGGCGCTGCTGATGATCTGCTGTCTGGGCCTGAGGTCCGTGTGTGTGTGTGTGCACCCATGTGTGAGTGTGGAGTGTGTGTACACGTGCACCCATGTGTGAGTGTGGAGTGTGTGGGTGCAAATGTGCACAGTGTGTGAATGTGTATATGTGCATATTTATGTGTGTGTGTGTATGCCTGTGTGTATGCGTGCACCCATGTGTGTGTGGAGTGTGTGGGTGCGCATGTGCACGTGTGTATTTTCGTCACAGAGAGAAGTTTCTGTCCGACTCCCAGCTTTGAAGAGGGCAGTGAGGAGATTCCCAGACTTTCCCCACGGCCTCTCCCGCATTCTGGGGCCTGAGCAGCCCCTCCTGGCTCCCTGCTGGCCTGTGGGACGGGAGTCCCAGAGCCTCCACGTGCCGTGCCCTGTCAGCTGCCTTCACTTCTGGGTTGCTGTCGCTGCCCCATCCCTGTTCCTGGGACTTCCTTTTACTCTCGATTGAAGGGGCTCCAAGTGCCTGTTTTGGCCTCACAGTTCTTTACGGGAGGCTTGCAGGAAGTCAGCAGGAACCAGACCTTTTCCAAAGCTGTCTGATCCTTCACTCATTCTCTGCATGGGGAGTGCAGAGGAGGCTGGCTTGGGGCGCAGGGGATGGCGTCCCTAGAAGCGCTCCCGACCCTGAGGCAACCTGTCTCTCAGAAAGGCCACCGCCTCCTCCCAGGCATGGGGCCACCTGGGCGTCTCCCTCTACCTCTCCTAAGTCCAGCAGGTCACAGAGCCCTGCGGTTCCACGTCCTCGGCCAGCCGTCCTTGCCACCCCTCAGGACCTGCACCTGGGCCTCCAGCCAGCCCGCCCTCGGGTCTCTTTGTCCCAGGCTGCACCATGAAAGTCCATGGCTTAGAAAGTACCCACAGCCAGCGTTCAAGATGCCTCACCATTGCCTTAGAAATAAAACCAGAACTGTCCTGAAGGCCTGTGGGGCCCAACATCACACTGTTCCCTCATGCCTGGACACGCGGGGCTCCCCAGCCTCCTCCTCTCTGGTCGCAGAATGCACATGTTCCTCTGTGACGAGCGGAGGCCTGCCCTCTACCCCGATACCTCGGACAGGCCTCCTGAGCCCTCCGTGTACCCACAGGACTGGCTGACGGATGGAGTGGCTGGTCCTCGCCTCTCGCGGCGCGGTCACAGTGCTTGGCACAGTGCGGGCACTTCACAGATCTGCAGAGGGTGTGATTCCAAGTGCTGCGTTTCCCAACCATGAAATTAAAATGCTATTATGGGATTAAAATAGCCACGTGGTGTCCACGGCAGGGCAGCCGCGCTGAAGCCAGAGGTGCTGCCGTCCTGTTCCAGGACGAGGTTTTGAACCGGATCGGATCCTCAGGAGCGGCTCCGCCTCCCCAGAGGACAGCGGGAAAGTGAGGTGCTCCATCCCGAGCCTGGCAGCACAAGTCTGCCGGCGGAGAAAACCCCGCTGAGAGTCCAGCTCAGGTTTGTGGAGGATGTGCATCTTCAGCTTCCCCCCAGCTCATGGCCCTGGGCAAAGCCGCATCTGAAAGAAAAGAGGAGACTAGAGCTGAGCATCCCTGGGCTTCCCCGGAGGCACCAGCCCTTTCCCTGTGGGTCCGGAGCACCTCTGATGGAAGCTGGGGTCTGAGTGGGACCCCTGCCCGGTGTGTGGGTGCCTGGGCCTGTGGCAGTCAGGGTGCAGCCACGCTGGCTTCTGTGATGTTGGTGAGAAGGGAGCCAAACAGGTGACTCATTCTTCAGTTCACTGAATCAGACATGTCCAGCCACGGGAACGCCTCTGAACGTGCTGAGGCACCACCTGCAACTTCCACTTCCAGGGAAATCCAAGATGCTGGGTGGGCGCCCGCTGGACGCCGCATGAAAGGCTGGGGAGATGTGTGGGGCTTTCAAGGTAGATCAAGCCACACCCGCGATGTGGACGCCAGGTTTTGTGAGGCTGGGTTTTCCGTGGTTGCTGTGACAAGGATCAGGTGCTGAGTAAGAACCAGTGGAGAGCAGGCAGTGAGGGCACCCTGGGACCCGAGGCTCGAGAACTGTGCCAGGTGTTAACAGTGGCACACAGCCCAGGATCCAGTGACTGTGGCTAAGGCACACACAGATAACACAACTATTTTCTTTATAGTTATGTAGCTTATTTTTTTTTCATGTGGCCACTAAGTTGTTAAGACATAAATAAATACTTCCTGAGCTCTCTGGACTGTCTTAATAAATGAATTGATTTGGCATTTCTCAGGACCTGGGGTGCTGTGAACAAACTTCGGAGCACTGAGGTGTCTGTCTGGGCCCCTCTGCTGGAGTGCTGGCCTGGGTGGGCAGGCAGATCTGCCTTGTGCTGGAGGCAGTTGCGGGCTCCGTTACTCTGAGAAGTTGGCTGTGAAAGCTGGTCCGAGAGCCACTGGCTGCCAGGGAGCTGCGAGGAGGGCCAGGAGACACTGTTTCAGCCTCTGCTCGCTGGGCCTCTCCTTCACTGACACGGATCACCTGTAGGAAGATGTGACCACTGGAAGATCTGGCATGGCCAGGGCCACCCGACACCGTGCCTGGCCTCCTCAGATGCTTGCCACAAGCTGGTCACTGATCCTGCAGCGGTCTGGGTGCTGGGCGATCCTCTTGATCCTGCAGTGGTCTGGATGCTGGGCGATCCTCCTGATCCTGCAGCGGTCTGGGTGCTGGGCGACCTTCCCTCCAGCACTCAGGCTGGTTGGCGGCGCTGCTGATGCCCTGCTGTCTGGGCCTGAGGTCCAACACTGATGTCACAGACACATGAGAGGTGCTGGAGGAGCAGGAGCTTTTTCGAGAGGCTTGTCGCCTCCCTGCAGGCACCTCATGGTGTATACTTTCCCATTACAGGAGCAGCGTTGGGAAGGAGGCCTGGAAGGGGGCATCTCAGGTCCAGGGCTCAGAAGCCACTGCACCCTTGGAAACCACTGCGCCCTCTGGCCCCGGCCTCCTCCAAGGTCACCATGAGCCGTCTGGGGGTGCATCCATCACAGTCACCGAACACTTTGCTTCTGTGTTTACAATGGGTGACTTGCTTCTTAAAAATAAAAACGCCATCCCATGAAGACATCCTATATACTTTATCAGGGGCATGTCTTTGGCAGAGGATTAGCCCAAGAGGGACAGAGGCCTTCTGGGGTCCGCTGCAGGGGGTGGGGGGACATGCACTTCCTTCTCCCCAGACATTTGCTTTGGGTCGTGGAGCTTCCATAAGTGTGGAGGGGATATTTGGTGATTGAAATGCTTGGGAATGGGATTTTAGTAAACTTTGAGAAGATACAAATAGAAATACGTTCAATTAAGAACAATCGACCATTGAACAACATAGGGGTTAGGAGCACCGACCCCCACGCAACTGAAAGTTGAGGGATAAAGTTTAATCCCCTCCATGGTGAGCTACGAATAGCCTGGAGCAGAAGCTTGCTGAGAACATGAAGAGTCGACGGACCCATGTTTTGTATGCTCTGTGTTATATACTGGATTCTTATAATAAAGTAAGCTAGAGGAAAAAAATGCTATTAAGAAAGTCACCAGGAAGAAAAAACACATCTCCTTTCATTAAGTGGAAGCGACTGATCCTAAAGGTCTCCACCCTCGTCGTCTTCAAGTTGAGTAGGCCGGGGAGGAGGAGGGGTTGGTCTCGCAGTCTCAGGGGTGGCAGACACGGAAGAAAATCTCAGTGTAAATGGACTCATGCAGTTCAGACTCCAGTTATTCAAGGGTCAACTGTAATTCCATCATCAGTAATTTTATTAAAATGGTGAAAATAGTCCAAATTCTTCCAACAAGTCAGTTTAGTGTTGTAATTAAACATCCAGGCTGAGCCGAGTGTGATGGCTTACGACTAATCCCAGCACTTTGGGAGGCTGAGGCGGGTGGATCATTTGAAGTCAGGAGTTCAAGACCAGCCTGGTCAACATGGTGAAACCCCGTCTCTACTAAAAATACAAAAATTAGCAAGGCGTGGTGGTGCATGCCTGTAATCCCAGCTACTTGGGGGGCTGAGGCAGGAGAACTGCTTGAACCCAGAAGACAGAGGTTGCAGTGAGCTGAGATCGCACGACTACACTCCAGCCTGGGTGATAGAGTGAGACTCTGTCTTAAAAAAAGAAAAATCCAACCCAAACCAAACCAAAAAAAAATTGTTGGTAATTTGCAAATAGGATTTGCCAGGTAAGTGAGATTATTGTGGACAAAGATTACACATGCCATAAAATATCCACTAATTTGCTTATGTTGAAAAGAAACAAATAAATTTTTGATTTCAACAAAGGTAAGAGTTATGTGAAATGGTTTTGTCATAACTATAAGACTCCAGAAGCACTTGCCTGAATATTCCTTAAACGAGTGTGAATCGTACATTAGCATCCCCTAGTTCCTTCCGATTGTGAAACACGAATAACCTCTTACCCAACCCCACAAGAAGACCTCCCCTAAATTTTCAGCTGCTTGGTGAGTTTGTTCATCCCGGTGATGAGGCAAAATGAAAGGATGACTTCACCACTGAAGCATTTTCATCTCAGTTTTTCTGTGGCTCAGTGTGTAAACACACATTGTAATTGTAAGGCTTATAAGACAAATGTGATTTACTATTTTAGATCATTGGGTAAATTGTGATTTTAAAACATGAATGGTTTTCCCTTTGCCATCCATACTGACTGCTTGGTGGGTAAGGAAGAGGCTGCACTGGCCACGGGACAGGCCCGACCTCTCTCGGCGGCCTACAGGCATCAAAGCGCCGCCTCCAAGTTCCCTGTACTTGGGCTCTTTTCTTCCTTCCAGTTTCTCCAGAAAATCCCCAGGGACAAGAGTGGGGCAAGATGCGTAGCTTTTTCTGGGACAGGACAATGCACAAATACAGCATCTTCAACCTCTGGCTTCTTCCCTTCCCTTCCATATCACTTCCTAGGACTGTCTTCTTTTGCCACACCTGCCTGCTATTTTCCTTGACATCTGTTTAGTTTTAATTTCACAGTTAAATGTCTAATTTCTACTTCTGGTGGTGATGGGGGGTGTGTGTGTCTTGTCTCCCACTCTGTGCCTGTGTCTGTGTATGCAAAAAAAAAGTGTTTCCATGAAGGAGCAGTTCTTGACAACTTCTTTTTGAGTCAGGAAATTTTCAGCATTTTAAAAATCAGTGGGATCAGAGTCAAAGATACGTACAGGCCGTTTAAGAGAATCACTGACTTCTTGCCACCCTGTGCCTGCCTGCTGCAGTCGCGCTGTGCCGGGCCCAAGGGTCCCAGGGACTCCCGCCGTGCCATCAGCCTTGGAATCTCAGTGGGGAGCTGTTGTGTGGAACTTTCCAGACAACAGTCTTTCCCATGGAGAACCTACGTCTTCACGATGTTACCACTTCCCGTACCCAGCTGCTGGACTTCCCACCTGCTCAGCCTTTCAGGTGAGAATGGAAACCAGGGAGCAGGAGAGAGTCATTTGAATTAAATGCATATTTCATAGCAAAGACAAAAATTACCCCAAAACCATGACATTTTGGGTTGACACTGGTTGGAAGGTAAGAATTGATATAGTTAAATTTTAAAATATTAAAATTATAGCATAAACTTTATTTATGTTTTAAAATATGCCAAACTGTATAATTTTGCTCAGAGATAACCAGTGCTAGAAAGTGTCCACTCTTTGTTGCTTACAGTAACTTTGCTTCCAAGCAAAGCCACTGCAGATGCACACGCCCCGGAGACAGGGTCCAGGGCCTGACACTCCCCTCGGGTATCGGCTGCACCCAGGTGCTGGGCAAGGAGGGGGCCGCAGGGCACACACACTCTCCTACAGCCCCGTCCTCCGGCTTCATGGAAGGCTCTGCGAACTCCGGTGCTCTCTGTCAAAGCAAAGTGGGGGCTCTCCTCGTGGTGCTTGTGTCTAGGGTGAGGGTTGAAGAAACAAAATTCTGGGAGTCCACAGGTGAGAGCCCCGGGGGTCATGTTCTCTGAGTGGCCACTGCAGACGGGGGTCTCCCCACCTGCCAGGGAGCAGCTCCAGCCGCCATCCCCCCCCTCGTTCTGTGCATGAGTTCCAACCTCGTCTGTGAAGACGGAAAGACCAACTCTGCAACCTAGGCAGACCAGTTTAAAGGTTGTAAAAAGGTTATGACAGGGTTTCCAAGAAGTCTGTTTGGTGTGTGGACATGGAGGAAGACAGGGGAAAGGCTGAGGCCCTGGGTTTTCATCCAGAAGTGTCTCCTAAGAGCACCGCACGCCACACGCAGCCAGATCCCACGCCCTTGGTAATTCCAGGCTGACAAGGATCCTTCCTCCAAACGCCATGATCTGCTTGTGGAGCCAATCACGCCTCCTCAGAAATGCCCCGCGCACAGGCACACCACGAGCCTTTGCAGCCTTTTCTCTCTCTCGGTATTTTTGACTCTCTAAGAACAAAATCCCCATGGCTCCAGAGCCACCCCCCACTCCGTCACCGCCAGGTCCAGAGGGACAGCCCCTCTCTGCAGCAAATGTCGCCAGCCCTTTGCTAAAAGGGCGCTGCTCGCCAGGTCACCTGTTTACCTGTGTTCCCCACGCTGTAAACGCAACCTGGCTGTTGTGGCGATTCACAGAATCTGGTATCTTCTCACCAACAGGCTGGGGTTTCCGTCCATTCAATTCAAATGACAGTGCCGTGTGGGTCTTGAGGCGTTTCATCGAGGAGTTTGCCTGCGGATACACTTCACATGTCATGAATAAACTCTGGAAGCAACAAAAGGGGTGGAGAAATGAGAATAAAATGAAAAGGAATCTCAGCATAATTGTGAAAAGTTTATGGCGGGTGGCTGGCATGGGAATCTACAAACCAGAACTGGCTCCAACGAGCCCGACAAGACGAGCGAGCACTTTCCTTCCTGCTGCTTATGAATTATTGTCATTGAGCGCTCCAGTGTTTACTTCTTAGCATTGACCCTTTTGCAAAGCTGTGATCCAAAGCTGCACTGCTATTAATTGGAAATGCCCCTGCCAGGCCTGGAGAAACGAGTCTTCAGGAGCAGAAGGAGGCGGCTCCCCAAAGGCCAGTTAGCCCTGCGATCTGCTGAAGGGCGTCTGCACTGGCCTAGATTTTATTCAGAATTCACAGCCGGGGGACAGAAGGAAAAAAGAACAGGTTTCTTTCAGGTTGCCCTGTGCACTGGCATACATATAATTTAAATATTTACCCACCGGGAGAGGCTGTAGTGCTCGGGCCCACCGCTGCCAACGGGTACTAATCCCGGGGCATGAGCCTCTTGCTGGCAGAGGCCTGTTTTCCGCTGATTGAATAACACATACCACTTTTCTTGAGAAACCCCCACTATGATTTCAAAACACATCAGTTTCAATTAAACGCGAAGGAAAAAATGTGCTCACTAATTCTGGGCTGCAGTTACTTATCGCAGAGCTGGCTGCTTTGAATTTGAAAAGAGTTTGATGGAGACTTAACCAAATGACATATAATCATGGAATATTTTTTTATTATACCTGGAGTGATAAAATTGCCAAATGGTGTACTGTTTGACTTTTAAAATAAATTACACCTAAACCTGTGTGCTGGAGTAAATCTAAGACGCAGCACTGCTGAGCACCACACTAGCCGAAGGGAGTCCAAGAGGCTCAGCAACTGTTTTCCTGTCTGTGGCTTGATCTGTGGACCTTCCTGTGCACTTCCCGTGGACCTGGTGGACTCCCCAGCCATGGCTCTTCTCCTCTGAGGAGGTGGGCTCAGGACAAGTTGTGTGGCTGGCTGCATCACGGGGGTGTGGGTGACCACCTGGAGACAGATGAGCTCAGGGCCCAGGAGCCCAGTCTCCTTCCTCCTCCATATTTTTCCACCACAAGACTGTGGTGCAGGAGGGCCTGATGCCCTTGTGATTGATGCCCTGCAAGGGTGCGCCAGCCTGGGAGAGGCGCGGTGCTTCTCCTGGAGGGAGACTGCGCATGTACTTGCTCAGGGTCAACGTTGTCCGTTTCTGCAGAAGCACTTTGTCGTTTTGCCCAGGGTTGATCATTTCTAATACTGCGCTTATTTTTAACATGCCTTAGAAGAGTGAAAGTCCACGTAGACCTTGTTAACTTTTAGTTGACAATGACTAATCGGAAAGATACACTTGTATTAGCATTGTGTTTGCTGTTACAAAGGCAAGAACTTAGGTGCCAAAGTGGTACCTGTCATTTGGATATGACTTCCACATACATATATTCTCATCTGTAAAAATTACTTTATATATCTATATATGCACACATACATTTATTTAAACATTTATCTATCTCCTAAGAAGTCAACAGTTTCCAAGCCAGTTTCACTCACCACTTAAAGTAGTCCTCATAGTTGGGTATGTATGGGTTTTTATAAGAGAGAAAAGAAGAAAAGGAATATTTTGTAACATTTCTTTCTTTCTTTCTTTCTTTCTTTCTTTCTTTCTTTCTTTCTTTCTTTCTTTCTTTCTTCTTTCTTTCCTTCT
Organism: Rhinopithecus bieti; assembly: GCF_001698545.2. Taxonomy (NCBI): domain Eukaryota; kingdom Metazoa; phylum Chordata; class Mammalia; order Primates; family Cercopithecidae; genus Rhinopithecus; species Rhinopithecus bieti. Next base: position 4,767,182 of record NW_016841755.1, on the reverse strand, counting down.
TTTGTCTTTTTTCTTTCTTCCTTCCTTCCTTCCCTCCCTCCCTCCCTTTTCCCTTCCTCCCTCTCTTCCTTCCCCCTCCCTCCCTTCCTCTTCTCCTCTGCCTTCCTCTCCCCCC
>NW_016841755.1:4744794-4766718 GCF_001698545.2 Rhinopithecus bieti | reverse complement strand
CTTCCTTCCTTCCTTCCTTCCTTCCTTCCTTCCTTCCTTCCTTCCTTCTCTCTCTCTTTCTCTCTTTCTTTTGGCTCACTGCAACCTCTGCCTCCTGGGTTCAAGTGATTCTCATGCCTCGGTCTCCTGAGCAGCTGGTATTACAGGTGCCCACCACCACGCCCAGCTGATTTTTGTATTTTTAGTAGAGATGGAGTTTCACCAAGTTGGCAAGGCTGGTCTCGAACTCTTGACCTCAGGAGATCCACACCCCCTTGGCCTCCCAAAGTGCTGGGATTACAGGTGTGAGCCACTGTGCTCGGCCAAATACTTTTCAAGGTGAGTCAGACTGGTTTGCTGCAGGGTAACCATCTGCAATATTAAAAAATACAAGAACAATGGAGTTGGCCTGGGCTAGAAATCCCAGCTTGCTGGGGAGTTATCACACCTCCAGTCTCCCCATACAAACAGCTCCCAATCACCCAAGGGCCTTGTAGCTGCTGGTTGAGGGGCGCTCATGCAGCTGTCCTCGCCGTCCCCACCCTCCTACGAGCCTCCTGCACAGGCTCAGGTGCATCATGGATGGGTCTGAGGCTGCCTCTCTCACACTTGGATACTGCAGATTCCCAGACACCATCTCAGATGCAGGGCAAATGCAGAGCAGGTCCTTGGGTGTGCACCGGCGGAAGGACTGACCGTGTCGTCTTTTCTCCCACAGTGACCGTCTCTGTCCTGGGTTAGTCTCCATGTTCTGGGGCTCCAGGAAGGCCAAGGTACCTCTTAGAGGCTGTTCCACACCAACGCACACTCTGAGCCTCTGGAGAGACTGGGTACCAGGGAACCTGGAAACATCGGTGGGGTTAGGAGCTGGGCTCAATCTGCAGACGTCCCAGATTGGGGCTAACCTGAGATCCCCAGAAACCCGAGAGATGGCTCTGCCTCCCTGAGGTGTATCCTCTATAAAATTATCCTCGAGGAAGAAGCCTGAAAGGAGAGAAACAACACGGGAACAATCTTGGAGGACTCCCTGGAGCTGAGGGCTCTGGAGCACCGTGCCTGTCATATTGGAGGCAACTTTGGGGCCCACACTCATCTTTACGGTGGAAAAGGTCTTCAAATGATCACTTGAATGTTCAGGGACAGAATGCCTGTTTCTTCTTAACAATTTGCTGGATGTAAATACTTCCTATGCGGAGAAGATTTTCAGTTTTGTTCCAGGTAGCTGCTTGCACAGAGGCTGTGGCCAATCTTATCTACACATCAACTGGAGGTTATTTTATGTTTATGGAACGACTCACTGCAATGTTTCATAAAACTTGGGATGAAAGGGCTGCCACTCCCTCACTCCCTAAGCATACCCTGAAGGGAGATGATCCTTATCTCGGAATTCACTTACACTCTTAATTTCAGATGTGGTGGTCTGCACTCAGCAGGACGTGGGGGATGGCGAGTGGGTGTCGTGTGACCAGGTAGGGTACAAGGAAGAGACTCCCTGTGTCCCCCACAGCCAGGTGGCTTTGGAGGGCTCCTGTTCCTCCTTCCCCTTCAGACTCAGCACCCCTGAGGTTTGGTATAGTCCTCGGGGGTGTGTGTGCCTGTGTGTGTGAAGGTGCTGGTTTAACATTAGATGGATACAGAGGCTGTTCTCCAGCCCATGCAGGTAAGGGCCCTAGGGGCTGGGGCTGGGCACTGGGTGGTGAACTCTGAGGTCCTGCTGGCCTAGCCCACCCTGAGCCACCTGTGGAAGCCTGTCCCTCTCTTCAGCCCTGCCCCTCACTCCCCTAGCTGCTGCTTCCCACCCATTCACTAAGATCTGAGGAACATGAGCCCTGAGTTAGGAGGGCCTCCTGCCTGCCCAGGGCTTCCCTGGGAAAAGCCTGACCCTCTGCAGTGACAGGGAGTGGGGCTTCCCAGGAAGGAGGTACATTTGGAGCAGGGTGCAGGGGCCAGTGCTGGGCCTCAGGAGCAAGGCAGGAGCTGGGGTTGCTGACAGGGGCCCATGAGGCTGTGGGGAAGGCCCAGGCTCCTGTGTGGCAAGTTCTCTCGTTTTCTTCCATCCTCAGGTAAATCCTGCGCAGTGTCCCAGGGCACCGTCAGGAGGGGCACGGCCGGGCCATTAAAGGGGAGGGGTCCGTGCATGGGGCTCCTCACTGCCAGGGAAGGTGGTCCTGGAGCTCTGAGCTGGGAACTTTAGGGGGAAGATGAGAAGGGCCCCTTTGGGAGGGGTTGAGCCCCTGCGGTGGTACGGTGGGAGCCGAGTGTGCAGGGAGGGCCCTGCTGGCCTCAGTGCGCCGCACCCTCCCCATGGAGCAACCCCGAGGACAAATGTGAATGTCATTTCCAGTGCAATGGGTTATTTTTAATAGCAGCTGTAGGCCAATGAGTAACCTCAACAATGGCTCCTGGTGGAGGGCGTGTGTGTGTCGGGGGCATTTTCAGACCACATGACCGTCTGCTCCCACTGGGGATGCTGCGAACGGCCCATGGACCCACAGGGATGCTGCCTGTGACTGCAGCTCTTCTTGAGACTGCCCAGAGGTGGGGGTGGGGACACAGTGGTGACCCTGAAGCTTAGGCAGTGAGCTTCATAGCCATCAACTGCCCTGCCTCCCAGGCTCCTCTGGCTCTGGGTGGCTGCCCACGAGGTCATCGCCAAGCCTTGCGTTTGGGTGGGATAAGCATCCTCCCAAGGCACCTCAGATCCCTTTTTTGCAAAGCGTGGACCCCTGACATCAGGTGAGGGAGCCAGTCTGCCCTCAGGGCACTCCACCTGCCCACCTGCAGAGCTCCTTTTGCTGCAAAGCGTGGACCCCTGACACTGGGCGCGTGGGCCAGCCTGTCCTCAGGGCACTCCACCCACCCAGCCTGCAGAGCTGCCTCCTGCAGCTGCCCCATGACAGGCAGTGCTGCACTCAGACCCATCCTGGCCCTCTGCAGTTGTAACATAGCCCCCAGCCCACCCCTCTTTGCAGAGGGAGGACCAGCACAGAGTTCTGCCACCTCACCATGTATTAACTGTCTGTCATGTGCCATAGGGTTAGTGGACACCAGACAATGTGGCCTCACATCAGTAGCCTCCAGAATTTGCACTGAAGCTACGTGATAGGAGGGTCTCCGCTGGGTAGGAGGTGCAGAGAGCAGCTGCTTATTAAAGAGTCTAATGATTTCAGCTGCCAATGGGTCCCCAGGCCCCTGAATTCTGCAGACGCTTCTTTTAGGAAATAGCAATAGATAAATCATGCTTTCCCCTATGCTCAACTAATCTTCAGAGCTTTTCTGCCTCCCCATGACACAAAATGATGCAGCTGCATTTTGTCAAATGATGCCCTTCCTATTCCCTGCAGCTCCTATGAAGAACTCTCTTTGGACCCGAGCTGTCCACCCTCAGGTCAGTGGAGTGTGAACCTCCAGGGTTCACCACTTCTGGATGCTGGCTGGAAGCACACTCCCTTAGGTTGTAAAACAAGGTTTCCCACTGCCTAGAAGGCTGCGGGCACAAAGGCAGGTCTGTGCGCACGTGCTCCCTGTGTAGGAAGCGATGCCTGGATCCGCTTCAGGTGACGCACACTCTTTGAGAACAACAGCAGTGACACAGCGCTGGCAGCGAAGGGCCGGCAGCTTGGGACACAGCCAGGCCCTCTTCCTCGAGGCTGAGGGCCGCAACCCTGTCAGGGGCTAAGGCCATTGCTCAGACTGCAGAAAGACACCCGGTTATGGGACTCAGTGAAGTGAAGTAGAATATGCTTGCCACCTTGCCGTGTGCTCTGCCTGGGCAGGCGTGAGGACTGCTCACGGCACTGAGCCCCCCAACCTGTGCATGGGGCCTGCTTTCCTGTCTCATCTCTTTCCTGCTCTCCTAGTAGAGGACATAAGACACCCACAGCTGAACTGCTTCCTTAAACGCACAGTGAAGTGATTCGACCTGCCCAGCCCTGTCTGAGTTCAGATGGCTATGAACAAGACGGTCAGGAGGCTCTGAGTACCTGTGCGTGCTGCCGGCACCTGCCTCGAAAACCTCGGCACCTGCCTTTCCCTGGGAGGCCGGGAACCTGCAGATGTTGGCAGTATTCGGGGAGACCCTGGAGCCCCGGAATATCGAAGAGGGTGGCACGAATGCCACAGAGGCATTTTCTTCTCGTCTTTCCTGGAAAACCACTATTAGGCTATAGCTGTTAGCGTGAGCTATGGGTCACAGCCTGAGGCCGAAGTCCAGCCCACTCACTCTGGATTAAGTCCAGACAATTTTATTGAAAAAATTCTGCCCATTTCCTTAGTTACCTGGGTGTCCGCCTCTGTCCTGTGGTGCAGCGACAGCCTCGCGAGGATGGAGACCAGACAGCCAGCTGAGAAGCACAGTACAGCCGCTGCCTCAGTCGCTGCCTCCCCCAGGACCGCCAAGGAATTCTGAGCCTCAGGGATACTTGGAAAGGCCATGGAATGACAGCAAGCACCATCTCTCTTCTCTCACCCCAAGGAGCAGTAACGTGCCTCCCTCCCAGGCTGCCTTCATAGGACAAAGCCTCCTGACCCCACTGAGCTGGGCAGGCTGGTCCCGGGAGCATGGATTTTAACCCCCAGTTGGTCGTCAAAGGGGAGGGACTCTGTTTCTGTCTGCTGATTCACTTTTCCGGGCCTTCCAAAAGCTGGGTGTATGCCGGGTCTGTTTTCGGGCTGTCTGCTGGAACAAGAGGCTGACTCACACTGGTTACTTAGTTGGCCAAGGTTTACAGAGACGGAAGAAGTGTATCCCGGGGTATGTGTTACAGAAGGCAGCCACCAGGTTGAGGAAAACGACCTGCTGCCACCGCCCGAGGAGAGAGGTTAAGGCTGCCCCTGCAGGGCTGTTTGGTGTTTCTGAATTTGGTTCAGCATGGAATAGAAAACCTGATGCTTGCCTACCAGTTTCCCCCTTTTAAACACTTAACAAGGTAAAAACAATTTAACAAAGTAAAACTTTCTCTGGACTCTTCTTGGGCCAGGGAGGAGCTGGTGGCCCTGCAGTGTTTGGGAGCTGCAGTTCCGGGGACCCATGACGGAGACCATCTCCACTGGCCCCAGGCTCTCCTGTACTTCCATGGCTGGGACTGCCTTTTATTTTCATGGAAATGCACCAGCAGCTTGGAGTGGAAGACCCCAGCCTTTGAGGGAGCCTGGAAAGGCATTCTGCTACTTTGTACAGCCGAAATCACAGCCGATCACCGGGGCACGCAAGCTGCCTGTTAGGGAAGGCTCCACCTAATTCCCGCCTCGGAGGCCTGAGGAGCGGTCTCCACGCATTCTCCAATGGAGAGCGTTTTCTCCCCTGGCCCCCTCTTCCAACAAAATAATCCTTTTTCTGAAAGCCAAATTCCCGATAGGTAAATAGCAATTACAATTTCAATTGCATACGAGTGATAAATCCTGAATTGGCTCTGAACGCAAGAAGGAAAGGAAACTTGGCTTTTTCAAACACGGTGATGATCACAGTCCCTGGGGCTGTCTTATTTTTTTTTAAAGTGATATTTGACATAGCTGGGAGCGGTTTGCTGTTTAAAAGCATGGAGCAGCACAGTGGCCCATCGTTGGGCACGACGTTCCCAGGGCTGAGGCCGGAGCCCAGAGCCAGCCCATCCCCGTTGAATGTAACTTTGCTTCCCTCAGTGTTCGAATATGGCTTATTCACAAAGCTCTGTTTACCTAGATGGGAGAAAGTGACTGACCAGATGTTCTGGTTTTTCAAATACTGGTTGGTGTCCCCATGATTTCCCTGGGAGACTGGGTTGTCCGGATGTCCCTGCTGAGAGCCGGGTGGTACAAATGTTGCGGGTGAGGTAAAGTCTCTCCAGCCACCAGGGCACCAGGGCAGATGGAGGGAGGAATCCTCTGGAGCCCAGGTCCTTCTGGCCACCACAGATTGACAGGGGGATGGTGCAGGCGGCATTTCTGATGCCCTTTGTTGGAAACGAAGTTACTCACCTGTGCTACTGAGGACACCCAGAGACAAGAAAGTCACAAGCGGCAGACGTGTGTCCTCCAGGGGGACCTGGGTGTGGGTGGGGAGACTGGATAGAGAGTCCCTGGGGCCCTGCCCTGTGGGGACAGCCCTCGTCCCTCCATGCCAGGTGGCCTTCACACCTTGTGAGACGAAACTGCCTGTGTGACTTAAAGGCTAGATGTGGCTAGCGAGCCCTGTGCCCATTTAACTGTAAACGCCCCTCGTCAGAGTCAACAAAGATCTGTTTAATATGGGATGAAGGCTCTGGATCACAGGACTTCAGGTAAAGCCGGAGTCAACAGCCCCATCCATCAGGCGGCCCGTCCCCACCTGTCGGGTTCCCGCCGCGGCACAGGCTGCCCGTTTGTTTACCTGCAGAGCTGTTATAATATTTTGCTTTCAGAGGAGATCCAGAGGCCCCTGCCACACCTCTGACATTTCCCCACAACAGAGCCCCTCGGCTCGGGTGTCGGGCGCATTGTTCTGCTCCACAGCCTGGGCCAGAAGATGAGTGGAGAAGCCCAGGATCCAGGCAGAAATTATTATTGATTTAATCACATAATCAGCAGCAAACACTTCAGGCTAAGATAGCAAATCCATAAGAGCCTTCCCACACAACCACCCGTACACATTCACCAGCAAACCATGGCACACACTTAGCAAACACGCGGGGCAGGGGTCACCTTCACTCAGAGGCCGGATATTGACATTCCGAAAGCTGAAATATGTTTTGAGTTAAGTGTTATCAATCAGTGATAAGAGTTGCATGTCTGTTAAACATAACTGCATTGGCAGGAGGATTATAGAATGCTTTCTTGCCATAATCTAGAAGCATCTTTCAGACAAAACTCAGCTCGAAATCAATTGTGTGCCAGGAGCTGCCTGCCATGGCCATTCAGGGTCGTACAAAAGGGAGAGCTTCTCCCTGTGATCCTTCCCCAGCTCCTGTTTATCTAATGAGACCAGACCTTTAATTTCTTTTCACATCAAATGTGGAATCAATGGTCTGGATTCAGGAATGTCTGTAAACAGCCGTGAAGCCATGTCCCTGGAGGGCAGCGCGTGCAGCCGTCCCGACCCCTGCACCGCCATGCCCACGTATCCTCCTCACCTCCAGGTAACGGCTTCGGCAGACCCTCTGGCTCCTGGTGAATCTTGGCAGAGCAGTCCACAATGGGCACAGCCTCACCGCAGAGAGGCCCAGGACGTGGCCTCACTCTGTATGGAAGCTGGCACACGTCAGTCGTGTTGGGGTTCATTCTCCTCGACTTCTGAACAAAGAACCCTCGTTAGTAACCTTCAAAGGTGAACCACCTCAGGACAGTTGTGAACTCCAGGCAGTGTTGAGGGAAGCCGTAAGGAGAGGCCCAGGGAGCCTCAGCATGGTGGGGGCCCAGTGCAGCCCTCCTCGGACCCATGTCCACAGGGAGAGGGTTGGACGGAGAAGCTGGCCCCGGCCGGGATGCTGCCACCCTCGGGGCACTGCTACTTGCCTGGGGCCCCTCAGAGCCAAGCCAGGGAGAGAATCCTGAGCACCCACAGGCTGTCTCATTCCCAGAGGCACCTCCTAGCCTGGGTGAGGCGGCCACAGGCAGATCCCTGGGCCCTGGACATCAGCCATGACCTGGGCCTGCGTTTAGGGCTCAGGTGAAGCACAGGTGTGGAAATGTCTGCCTGGCTTTTCCAGTGTCAGTGTTAGAGCAGAAATGTGTGGATTGCCAGCCTTGCAGGCGGGCTGGGAGCCAGGCACAGGGTGTGAGGCGGGTGTGCACTCTTGGGGACCCTCCTTGTCTTTGCACCTGGGTGCTTGCAGCTGTCCATCGCCCATCCCACAGGTGCATGCCGGACGGGTCACTGCTGACCCTCAGGGTGACTGGGCCCTGCTCTCCAGGTGGAGATATGGGGGCTGCTGAGCCTCAGGGTGAGCCGGGCCCTGCTCTTCAGGTGGAGGTGTGGGGGCTCCAGGGCTTCAGGAACTTGCTCAACGTCATCTACAGAGAATGCCTGGAAGCAGTGGGGTCAAGGGCCATGGGTTAGAGGTCACAGGGCGCGGTCACAGGTGCCTACCTGTCAGGCTCACAGGTTCCTAGCTTCTACTAAATTCTCTCAGTGGCTTGCTTTCTAGTGCCCCTTTGTCCTCTGAAGATGGAGAGGTGCAGGTATCACGTCATGGGGCACAATGAGGAACACAAAGGTAGGATTCACTGCGCTCTGGGACGTCCGTGTCTCACCGGTTGCCAGCTGGGCTGGGCCCCAGCTCCCTAATCCGACGTCAGAACTTTTCCCATAGTGAGGGTTACTTTATAGATGCTGCTCTCCTCCTTCCTCCACGGCCCCACGAAGATGCAATCCCTGTGGGCCGCGAGGGATGCACCCCCGTCGGCCCCTCAGAGCTGCCTCGGGAGTGCGGAGGCCATGCCCTGGGAAGGTGGGGATGGAGGAAATCAGAGTGGGGAGGATGCCGCAGGATACCGACAACAAGGGGGAGAAGCAAGACAGGAGGAGAAAAAAGGAAGCCCTGGACCCTCCACACCGGTCCCAGTTAGGAGCAAAGGTGGATTCTGGGCCCTGGCGCAGCCCTTCCCTCTTCCGGTGGTTTTGGGAGTGCCGGCGTCTTTAGGGGCAGCTCCAGCCTGGCCCACATATCCCCGGCCTTCTGATTTCCAGGTGACCCAGTTTGCTTCTCACCTTTTCTGTCCATGATCAAACGACTTTGGCAAAACAGGCCTAGGACCCCCAGCTCTCCCGGGAGAAAACACCGAGGCCGCCCGGGTGGGCGGCGGTGCGCGCCAGGCTGGCCCTCTTGCCCTGTGCACCACGTCTGGGCATCACTCTTGTGTCTCTCTGAAGCCCATGACCATGCTGTTTAAATTGTCTGCACACAAACAATGACATTATCTGGAAAGTTTGAAAGAAAATGCAGAAAACCACAAAGGCCAATCTAACAAATACTAAAAATTCCTTGGCCTCAGAAAAAAGATGCTGACATCATTTGCCTTGAATTGTGATTTTAGGGGAATACTCTGTCTGTTCCTCCACCAGAACAGATGACTTCTCTAAGATGAGAAAGGAGAACTCTGTGCACCTTGCACTTGGAGGTGCCATCCACACAGAGAGAAAACGAGGCAGGCATGCGAGGTTCTTATTTGCAGATGAGCACTTATCTGCCAATCTGCCACATGGCCAGGCCGGGCCTGCCCAGGTATTTAGCACCATTTAGGGGCTTTTGAGCCTAGACACAACATCTAGTGGGAGCTGGCGATGCACCTGAGACGGCCTCTGCCATGGTACCCACGCTCCTTGCCTTGAGACCCCTTCCCCTTGCCGGCTTCGGGGTCGTCTTTGATCTCCTGGCTTGTCGGGGGTTAATTCTGTGTCCAGACACCCCCACAGCCGCGATGACTTTCCAGCCCACACTGCTTTTCTCACTCAATCCCTAACCTGAGGAGGGATCTTTGGCACCTGTTTTGCCTGGCAACTCACCTAAGCGATCCTTCCTAGCCATGGGGTTAACCCTGCTCTGCTCGCATGACCCACCTGACAGAAATTTCTGGAGACCCACCTTGTCTGTCTTTGGTGGACACCCATTTTCCAGAGCCAGAATTGAAGAGCCCGCTGGCCTCAGCCTGACGCGTGCTCTGTCCTCAGGGAAATCAGCACCATTTCCTGACCCCACTCCTGTGCTGTGTTTTGTTCGTCCTGCTCACATGGTCCACGTGTGTCAAACAGAACTCAGAGCAGCAATGGCTTTTCACAGTTCGGAGTCTGGGAGTGCCTCAGTCAGACCAGGCTTCCTGTTCACCCAGCTTCAAAGACACTGAAGCACTTTTCCAAACGTCACGACTTTAAAAACTATTTCTCAACTGAACTATTTCAGTAACGCAAATATTCTAAAGCTGCCAAGTGCAACTTTTTCTGCACTTGGGCACTATAGCCTGCCTCCTCCATCACAGCCAGCCTCGCTCATCTGCAGCATCTGCCTCCTGCGTGGTGGCCACATCCACCTCTGGCCCCTGGTCAAGGGTCGAGCGCCCAGGCTGCATGTCCAGTCAGAAGGCGCTGCCCAGGCCGGGCCACTAGTCAAAGACAGAGTGTGAAGCGGCAACAGGGAGGGCTCTAAAGCCACACAGGAGACACCAAAGAGCCCAAGAGGAACACGTGGGGCTTCGTTCCACCACGGAGAGGGGAGAGGGAGAGGGGCTCCTGGCGCTGTTTACGAGAGCCTTTCTCTGTGGTGTGGACAGCTGCAGAGGCGTCCAGGAGGGTATTTATTACTTGGAATTTGTTTCAGCAAACAGATTTACTTCTGTGTATCATCTTCCTCTATCAAACAGAAATAAGAAGTTGAGCTTATAAACAATTTTGCTTCACTGTCTGGGGCATAACACATTGATTTGATCATAGTTTTATGTGACACAGAAGCCTTCAGAGCCAAGACCCAAAGATACAAGGGCGGAAATGGTCTGATTTTATGCGTAGTTTTAGTGAAGCAGGGATGGCCGTGTCCGTGCAATGGGATTGGCAGGTGGGTGTGCTCCGTGGTGCTAGAGCGAGGGGAGCCTCCGGGGCCGTCTCTTCAGATTCGTCTTGGCCTCTGGGCACAGCTTCTTCTTCCCAGGATGAGGCAAGACTCTGTGGAATGGGGGGGAGTTTTAGGACCCCTATCAGACAGTGTACGGCAGAGGTCTCTTTATGGCCAGGCCTTACCCAGAAAGGTGGGGGAAGCCGAGCGACCTTTTTAGGTTCTCTGGGAGAGATGAGGCTTTGGGAGAGATGAGGCTGAGAGACACAGGGGCGGGAGATGCTTACAGACACTTTGCTTCTGAGGCCTTCGCTTTAGGGTGACACTTCCTGAGCCCCAACAGTTGTGAATTCCTTTTACTTGTAGCTGTGTGTGTTGCACAAGCTTCTATATGTTCTAGAAGATGTAATTATGTTTTCATGAAATGTCACATGACCAACCAAAGACAATTCTCCTCCTTAGAACTTCATCTTACCCTGACCTCTTTTCAATGTCTTTGCTGAAGGAGCTAAATTCATTAATGTACCTTTGGAGACACTGACATAAAAATATTGCTCTCAATGTTGAAAATTTTCTTTAAAACAAAATTGTGTTAATGGCACAATTGTTTCTCTCAGCGATTAAATGCCCTATGTACCAGAGAAACAGAAAGACTAAATTCATTAGGGATAAATTATTAACTTAAATCTTCAAGGCAAAAGCTAAAAAAATGCCCACCCAGAGTGAGGAGAGGCACAGCAGCACATAGCTTCACGCCATTGTCTGTGTGCTATTACAGCTGTTATAACTAATTGATGTACTAGCAGTTAATTAGTAGCCTTGCTTCCCCAAAATGTGTGCAGGACAATTACGCTCACTGCTTTCAAAAGCCTCCACGCGCGAGAGCAATCTTTGGCCACCTCTGCCTTCCTGTCTTGTTGCACCAGCCTTCTCTTCACACACATCCAGGGAAGAGGAAGTAAAGAAAAGGTGTTTAAATAACATTGAAATGGTCATATTCCACATTGTCCTCCATTTTCTTTGCAGAACTAAACATCGATGTATGTTTTTTGTTTGGTTAATGGTGGGGGAAAAGATGGAGAGAGTAAGTAGAACGAGCTTGAGACATGCTTGGTTGTAAAAGCAGCCACACCACAGCAAACACAGAGCTGTGTGCAGCAGGGTTCTGTGCCTTTCACATACACTGGGGTGTTCAACTGCGGCCACACCATGGCCAAGAACTCCAACAGCAAATCCAAACAGCCCGATGGGATGTGAACCATTGATGCACCCACGCCACAGGGACAGCACGTTTCTCTACACAGAAAATGTAGGTAGTATGATCATGATTTTCTCAGGGGTTTCCTATTGTATTCCATTTTAGCTTTGGCTTCCTGGGTTTTGTACTTGTAAGCTACAAGTTGACTAGCTTGACCAAGATGAGATTTCCTGTTTTAGGACTTTGGTGTGAACAGTTTCAACCCCTCGGCCAGGTTTAGAGGAACATGTTTTCTCCTCCTCCTTTTATGCCATTTTTCAGAGCAATGAAAATATAAAAATACCATGTATATAATAATCTTTGGGTCAAAGACTGGATTCTACCCAAGCACTATTTTTACCAGTTCCCACCTTGCTGCTTTGTTCTAGTTTCTGTGTGACCCACGTGGGTAGACTCAGCTTCCCATGGAAGGAGCACAGCAGGGAAATTGGCTTCCAAGATCTTGGCTGGAAAGGCACACAGCCTGGTGCATTTGTGATTCCCATACTGTTGGCACGACCTGACCTCACTGGAAGCCACCCTTCCCATTGTCACCTGGAGTTGCCCTTGACCTCCTGGATATGGAGGGCAGATGTCACCTCTTGATATGTTTTGGCTGTGTCCCCACCCAAATCTCATCTTGAATTGTAGTTCCCTTAATTCCCTACGTGTTGTGGGAGGGACTCTGTGGGAAGTAATTGAATCATGGGGGTGGTTTCTCCCTTCCTGTTCTGGTGATAGTGAGTTCTCATAATATCTGATGGTTTTATAAGGAATGTGTCCCCCTTTTGCTCAGCACTTCTCCTTCCTGCTGTCATGTGAAGAAGAACGTGTTTGCTTTCCCTTCCACCATGATTGTAAGTTTCCTGAGGCTTCCCCAGCCATGTAGAACTTCAAGTCAATTAGACCTTTTTCCTATGTAAGTTACCCTGGCTTGGGCAGTCCTTTACAGCAGTGTGAGAACAGACTAATGCACCTCTCCACCCTATCCTGAACTCTCCCAGGCAGTTGAACTTGAGTCGCCTTTTCTAGAAGAATGAGCTATAAGAATTTGTGTGTCTAGGATCCTGCTTCTGGCTCTGGAAGTTTTACAATGTGTGGGAGACTGGAAACCCTGCAGGCTAGATAAAGTGGGATGGAGGTAAGTCTTGGATATTCGGTTTCACACTCTTGCACTCAGGAATGGGGACGTGTTCAAGGTGCACTGGCTCATGCATGGCTTGCACACCACTGGCGCCCAATAAAGGTTTGCTGGGTAATGTTGCAAATGGAGCTGAAATATCAACTCCTGTTTATAGATGCCTTACTATACTCCACGAAGCACTCTTAATGGGTTTTCTCATTTGAACCTCGCAAACCTGCGGGTTAGATACTATAACCTCCATTTTGCCCATGAAAAAGCTGAGGCTTACGAAGGTTAAGTGAGCACTAGAGCAGGTACAGCTCACAGCACTGGGACTCATATCCGGGTCTCCGGGCTATTTGTGCTGCCTTCTTATTAGTTCATGAGAAGAATCCTTTTGAATCCACAGCGCATTTTATATCCAGAACACTAGTTTCATATCCAGAGCTGCAGGAACTAAATGGCAATGTGAAGAACATGTGTACATCTACAGCTCGCTCTAGAGACACATAGTCCTGTGGTATCTGAATGAGACCCAAAATCTGGATAAGCTTTCCAGAGGAGGCACCATCTAAGCCATGTTTTGAAGGAGCTGAATACATAAGTAATTTGGGAAAGGGATTTCCGGTAAAGAGAATAGTGTTGTGAAGGGATAGAGGCGAGGAACAACGTGGCATGGTTGAAGCCAAGTGTTTATGTAGGCGAGCTAGGAGATGGTAGGGGCTGAGCTGGGGTCCGTGTGGGCTAACACAGGAGGTGAAATTTATCCTAAAAGGTGCAGGAGCTGCCAAACCACTGCTGGCAGATGGGCGACTTAATCAACTTGCATCTTGGACAGATCCTGAGGGAAACAGGGCCAGGACAGGTGTGTAGTGCAGTCGTCCTATTGGAAGGCAAGTGCAAATGACAGGATCTTCTTTTTTAAAGGCTGTATAGTATTCCATTATGTATATATATCATACCACATTTTCTTTATCCATTCATTCATTGATGGACACCTAAGTTGATTCCGTATCTGGGCTACTGTGAATAGTGTTGCTATAAACATGGGCATGCGGATATCTCTTTGAGGTGCTGATTTCATTTCTTTTGGATGTGTACCAGTGGTGGAATTATTGGATCATAGAGTAGTTCCAGTTTTTGTTTTTTGAGGAAGCTCCATACTATTTCCCATAACGGCTGCATTTCTAATAACAGTGTGCGTGGGGCCCCTTTCCTCTGCATCCTCACCTTCACTTATCTTTTGCTTTTTGATAGTAGCCATTCTAACAGGTGTAAGGTGATATCACATTGTGTTTTGGTTTGCATTTCCCTCATGATTAGTGATGTTGAACTTTGTTTCATATTCTTGTTGGCCATTTGCATGTCTTCTGAGAAATGTCTGTTCAGGTTCTTTGCCCATTTTTAAATCAAGTTATTTGTTTTCTTGCTGTTGAGTTATTTGAGTTCCTTCTATATTTTGGATATTAATGCCTTATCAGATGCCTGGTTTGCAAATGTTTCTCCCACTCTGTGGGCTGCCTCTTCACTCCATTGGTTGCTCCTGTGCTGCACAGAAGCTTTTCAGTTTGATCCGGTCCCATTTTGTCTGTTTTTGCTTCTGTTGCTTGTGCTTTTGGGGTCACATTCAAAGAATTATTGCCCAGACCAATGTCATAGAGCTTTCCCCTTGTTTTCTTCTGGTAGTTTTTATAATTTCACATCTTATATTTAAATCTTTAGTCCATTTTGAGTCAATTTTTTATATAGCATTCCATATGTATGTGGATATCCAGTTTTCCTGACACCATTTATTGAAGAGACTCTCCTTATGTGTTGTTGACAACTTTGTTGAAGATCAACTGACCTTAAATGTGTAGATTTAGTTTTGGGCTTTCTGTTCTGTTCCATTGGTCTACGTGTCTGTTTTTATACCGGTTTCATGCTGTTTTGATCACTAGGATGTTGTGGCATGTTTTGAAATCAGGAAGTATGATACCTCCAACTTTGTTTTTCTTGCTCAAGATTGCTTTGGCTATTTGGGTATTCTTTTGGGGGGTCCTATATGAATTTTATGTATATTTTATATATTTTTTCTATTTCTGTAAAAGTGCCATTAGGCATTTTGGTAGGGATTGCATTGAATCTGTATATTGCTTTGGCTAATAAGGTAAATTTAACAATATTAATTCTTCCATTAACACAGGATGTCTTCAATTTTTTTCATCAATATCTTGTTTTCACTGTGCAGATCTCTTACCTCTTTGGTTAAATTTATTCCTGTTTCTTTATGCATATAAATGAGATTGTTTTCTTAATTTTTTTGGTATGGTTCATCATTAGTGTATAGAACGCTACTGATTTTTGCTGTTAATTTTGTCTCTTACAACTTTACTGAATTAATTTATTAGGTCTAACGGTTGTTTTCTGGTGGAGTCTTCATTCTCTTCAGCCTCAAAAAAGAAGGAAATCCTGTCATTTGTGATAACACAGATGAACCTGGAGAACAGGATGCTAAGTGAAATAAGCCAGACTCAAAAGACAAATACTGTATGATCTCACTTATATTTTCATGTCTGAAAGAGGTGAACTTGCAGGAACAGAGAACAGAATGGTAGTTACTGGGATTTACTGGGATTTTGGGAGAAGAGGTTGGGGAGAGTACTCTATACCTGAGCTTTGCTAAGATAGTAGATCTTACATGTTCTCACCATAAAAAATAATAAGTATGTGAGGTGATGGATGTGTTCATTAGCTTGATTTAATCCTTTCACAATGTATACGTATATGAAAATATCACGTGGCATGCAATAAATAGATATGTTTTTTATTTGTCAACTATACCTTAGTAAAGCTGAGGGAGAGGTGAGTGGTGCAGGTGCAAAGAGAGGCACAGTGGTTAGAGATGAGAGAGAAGGGGTGAGTATGAGAAGAGGTATCCACTGACTTTGGAGATGCAGACTTGGGTATGGGCCTCTCAGCAGCAGTTCCTGCACAGGAAGAGTCCTCCCAGCCTGTTCTTCCCTTCCGCACTTTCTAAGCTTCCTCTTAAGCTGCTCAGTAGAGGCAGTGGGCTCCTGTGGGCTCACCTCCATCCACGTGCCTGTCCTGTTGGGTCCCAGGCAAGAGTTCAGCTCAGGATCAGATGCCACCCTTGATATGATGAGTGGTCTTTGTCTGAATATACTGTTATGGATGGCATAACTATAACCTGTGGTTAAGGGTGGCCCACAGCCTGGTAAGTGGCCTTTTTCCTGAATACCTGAGCCAGGTGAGATGGCAGTTTCATCTCACATGCCCACCTGACCAAGGTATGTCTGCAGCATCTCACCTGCCTACCAGGTATGTCTACAGCTTCATCTCATCTGCCTACCTGAGCCAGGTGTGTCTACAGCTTTATCTCACCTACCTACCAGATGTGTCTGCAGCTTCATCTCACCTGTCTACCTGAGCCAGGTGGGTCTGCAGCATCTCACCTGCCTACCAGGTGCGTCTACAGCTTCATCTCACATGCCTACCTCAGCCAGGCGAGTCTGCAGCTTCCCTTTTTTGTTCTGAGGGCACCACATATCTAGCCTTCTGTGGATTTATTTCTCTGTCTCTCTAAGCTAGAGCAGTGCTGCTTGTTGCCCGTTGGCCACATCACATACCTATGCCCTTTTCCTCCTGGTTACGGTGTACGTGGCAGCCCAGGCGGCCGTGCTTCACATTGCATGAAGAGCCGGCTCTGCTGTGTTCCAGCACGGGAGAGACACTGGCACTGGCCCTTCCTGCCCACCGGGTCGGTATTAGGCCACTATGATGGGCCCACAGCACTGTGAGGTTGGACCATGGGAAGGTATTTTTTCAATAAGAAAAGAATAGATTCTTCTGAAAATATACCTACCAAGATAATTCAATTTCATCTGTAAAAATGGCTTTATTCAGAAATCATCAGTGATATGATACAGCTAATTAAGGCATGCATGGTGTTAGCAGTTTCATTAGAGGAGATAATATTGCACAAGAAAAATAAGAAATCATTATGATGAATGTCCCAACATTACATTACATGTTAATGAAGTGTAAATGATCTAATTATTTTTGAAAGAATACAGATTCGATTAAACTGTCGGAATTAAATTGGAAAGGACAGCCGATTGTACTTTTTATGTACAGACAAGTTAACGTTAATTAGGCACAATCTACAGGAACAAATGAGGCACGACCCTCGGTGAACATCGTGGGTCCTTCGCTTAAGGCAGGTTTCATAAAGAATTATATCAGGAAAAAATTGTAAGTCAATTAAATACAGTGCTGTAGCAGTGGGAGGGAGAATGAAGGAAGTCTCAGTTCCCTCCCTCTCCATCTTGGCAGGGTTGAGAGCAGAATAATTCTGCCAGCTTCTCTCCATCACTGATGTCATAAATTCCGATTCTGCCAATCAGAGGCAGTGATGGATTGTCATCCTACGTCCCTGAAACAGCCTCAGGAGGCAGCATGGCTTAGAGGGCAGGATTTCCACCGGGGACCAAGCCCCTTGAGATGCCCACTCTGCCAGTGTCCCCATGCAGATCCAAAAAGCGGACGCTCTGTGGGGTTTCACCATCATTTTAATAACAGTGACAGCCCTTGGCCTCACCGTTTCTTTCACGGTGTCATGACTGACTGAGCTGTGAGTCGACTACTTGGGTGTTTACTGTTTCAAATCGATTGACTCAAAAAGAGAGAGGGAAAGAAAGGAAGAGAGAGAGAAGCAGAAAGAAAGAAAGAAAAAGAAAGAAAGAAAGAAAGAAAGAAAGAAAGAAAGAAAGAAAGGAAAGAAAGAAGGAAGGAAGGAAGGAAGGAAGGAAGGAAGGAAGGAAAGAAAGAAAGAAAGAAAGAAAGAAAGAAAGAGAAAGAAAGAAAGAAAGAGAAAGAAAGAAAGAAAGAAAGAAAAGACAGGAGGAAGGAAAGAAGGAAGGAAGGAAGAAAGGAAGAAAAAGAAAAAGAGAAGAAGGAAAATAAATCATTGTGAAACAAAAAACATTATAAACTTCATCAACACTTGAACAACACAGACCTATCTTTTTCCCTTTGGGAAAAGCAGTTTTGAAAATTTTGCACATTCTGTACCAAGCTTAATTTCTGTATTGTTTTTCAAGTTTATAGAATCAAAATCTGAAATTAGATGAGCCCATTTTTCTGCAGGATTTAGCTGCTGGAAGCTGGGAAGCGTTAGGGGTCATGGCAGCTTTTGCACCTCAATTTAGCAACAGTGATGCTGGAACACGCTGGTTTGCCAGTCTTGGGGGACGTTTTCGGATGGATCAGGCGTGTCGGGGCTGGCCATCTGTGAGGGGTGCTCCGGTGCCCCACTGTGTGGCCAGGTCTGACCCCAGGCCCAGGAGGGCGGGTTCCTTGGCCTCTCTGCCTAATGCCAGAACTGGGGTGTTTACAGGGTCCCCACGTAGGTTTGTCCAAACATCAGACTTTATGTCAAATCTCTGCATGAGATTATGTTTCCAAGATGACCTGAAAAAAATTGTATTCCTGTTTAATTATGAAATCGTCCTACTTTACTGAAGTCAAATGTACAAAAATACGATTAAAAATCTCCAGATCAGAAAACAGATGATTATTTACAAAGAGTGATTGATATATCAAAGGGTTTATTATTTGGGGTCCGGTTAATTCTCGTGATTTATTAAAAATAAGTTCTGGTTGGCACCATATTCCATGAATATATTTATTTCCTAAAACAATGTACCCTGGCATAAGCATTCCCGCCCCTTCCTTTTTCTCTGGAAGCCTCGCCAGGGGTAAATGGGAAGGGACAGGATCCTTTGGTGTAGGCACAAGAATATTGCTTTTTACACCCAGCTCCAAAACTTTAGGGTAATTATTAATAATTAGAATTGAGTCGAAAACCCGTACCAAGTGAGATATTCAATGTCGCTTGCAGTTAACAATGGCTTCCTTCTGGACCCTTGGGAGTCAGAACAAGGGAGCCACACAGTCTTTTTGTTTTAATTTCTGGCAGCAGAAGGGATCAAGACTTAGAAAAACCATGTAGAGGGAACCCCATGCTTGGGCATTACCGAAAAATAGAAAAGCACACACATCAACAACAACAAAAGTCATTTGTAAAATGCATGGAATTTGGGGTTTTTAAATATATTTGGACTCTGCTCAAATGGAATGCTCATAAAAGGTGCTCACAGCAAGCTGGGCTTTTGTGTTTGAATTTTTTAGTATATGCTAACAAAACTCCACGCTGAAGAATATTCCCAGGCAGAAGTCTCCAAGGCTGTGAAACCTGAAGGCCACTGATGACCTCTGGGCACCAGCAGATGCCAGCCAGGCACCAGGAGCTGACTGTGGGTGCAAGTTGATGACCGCTGGGCACCAGGTAATGAATGACCTCTGGACACTAAGTCATGACTGCAGGGCACCAGGTAATGACTTCTGGACACCAAGTGATGACTGCTGGGTACCAGGTAATGGCCACTGGACATCAGGTAATGACCGCTGGGTACCAGGTAATGACCACTGGACACCAGGTAATGATTGCTGGGCACCAGGTTATGACTGCTGGGCACCAGGTAATGACCTCTAGGCACCAAGTAATGACCACTGGGTACCAGCTAATGACTGCTGGATACCAGGTGCTCACCTCTTAGCACAAGGTAGGTGCTGACCTCTGGGCATCAGGTAACGACCACTGGACACCAAGTACTGATCACCAGGTGTTGACCACTAGCGACCCAGGCCAATCATGAAGCAGAGGCTGCAGCACCCTGGCTTTGGTGCTGTACACCCAAGGGCCTGGGACTGGCCCATTGGCCCGGCTTCTCACCCTGTGTGACCCCAGGGCAGGACAGGGCTGGTGCTGTGTGTGGAGAGCCACGTCTCAGAAGATGGTTTGCCTTTATAGACCAGCGTGGAGGGGCAGTGGTTGGTCATGGTCCTCTTCACACCCATTTCTTTGTTTGAAAAGTCAGACTAACCTTTGCAGTGTGTCTAGAGGGCCTTCATAGGTGAAAGCTGGCCTGCTGCAGATTTGAACTGTGGATTCATACTAGAGCAGGCCCTGAAAGCAGTCGCTTACAGGGCTGTGGGTGAGGGCGTTGCAATGGGAGAGCCCTGGCAGACAAGCGTGGTCAGCTCAGCAGGAGGCCTCCTGGCCCCAGGTTGAAGGGCAAGCTCCCCATCGTGGAGCCAGAGGGGTGCCGGAGGGGATGTGGTCAGTTGTGGCAGGGCCTCACACATGACTGGGCTTGGGGATCCGTTTCAACAGCAAAGCTTTGGTCTGAGCAGTGAGACCTGGTCCGGGTGCTGGAGGTGGCTCACCTACTACAGGACACAGCAAACACAGCGGCCACGCAGCTCCATACACGGAACCGGCCTCCTGGAGGCCAGCACATGGGGCGAGAGCTGTTCCAGTCCCTTCTGCTGAGGGTGGGCGGGCCAGGGTTGAGTGCTGCCAATGGAGGAGGGCAGGGGGTAGGGGCTGGGACCCAGGCGGGGCAGGGTCCCTGAGGACACAGTGGCGCATGGTTCTGTCCCCATCAGGAGTTCATCTTCACACCGTCTGGTCCATGTGTCTTGGTGGAGAACAGCATGCACGCCCTGTTCATGAGTGTCACCAGGCGAAGTCGTGAACCACGTGCTTATTTTCTATTGTACTTAGAAAATTGTACAGGGAATTGCACTTAGAAAATGAAATTCCCTATGAGGAAATACATGAAAAAGATTAGGATGTGTCAGATATCGTATTTTAAACCACGATTTTCTGAGAAAATGAATCTTTAAAGCGGAACTACACTGAAGTGGTAGCCAGCGGACGGTGGGTGGAGAGATACGGTGCCCATGTTTGCTGGTCAAGGGAGCATCATCACATAACCTTCACTTATCTTACTCATTTTGCTTTGCAGTCTGGGGTAACACCAGCTGAAAGCCTTTGAAAATAGCTACCAAGCTGTCAGAAACCAATACAATGTAACTATGTGCACTAGGACATGCCATCCTTGCAGTAAAATGTAAAAGATAGTATTTTGCCAGTAGCTAATAATGCATTAACAATTATTCGCTTGTTCTTCCCAGTGGATTCATAGTATAATCAATTTCAGGTGATATTTATTAGGCTTATATTCTGTCTATCAAAGACTCAACTAGGTTTTGCAAATTTCTCACAGAGAAGAAAAATATAATATTCTATTCAATAGTAGTCAAAATAGTAAAATTTTGTTTAACTGAGTCTCAAAGGCAGTTGGATGTTGGGGATAAGAAATACATCTTTGCACTCTTACCTTAGGCTACCATAGCCCTGCATTTATTGAGTCCAGGTCTTTTATTATAAACACTATATCGAGTCAGGCGGTGACTGCAGTGTAATACTCTGAGGAACATGGCTAATGTCAGTGTTATTAGCATGGGCAATCAGGGGCTAATTGTAGAACACAGTTAGGGTGTCAGACATATTGTGCACTAATGCCACACATGAAAGATTAATAACAGCAAAAAAAATAAAAAGAAAATCTATGACTGCCAAACTTCACAACCAAGTTGCCAAGATGGTGGCGAGAACTCCATGGGGGAACAAGGCTCGCCAGTCCAAGATGGCTTACAAAGAGAAAGAGTAATTTGTTTCTGTGTTTCTCCCCCAGCATTATGGACATGCTTTTCTGTTCAGTTTAAATTGATTTTTCAATTTGATCTCAAGCCAGACTATATGTGACCTGATGAAATCTCAGCCCTCCGGAGCCCAGATCTTAATCTCTTGTCTAAAATAGTTAGCAGAGTCTGTGTCTCATGTGTGGAAGCAGAATGGACAGCAGACTATTCTGACTACGGCTTTAAATAAACCAATTAGGTGTCTTCTGCTTCTGCACTATGGTGTCAAGGAGCAGTGAAAGCAACAGCCATATCCCCAAAACCCCATGGAGCAAGTAGACGCTCACTGAGGCCAGCGCTCCTCCCTGCAATCCTGCCCTAGACCAAGCTCAGAACAACCAAGACGCCATCTTCAGAGTCTGGGGTTTGTAGAGCTTCTACTGGGTGTAAACAACCAGGAGCTAGAATTCAGCAGGTGCAGGTGATCTGAGCAGGCGCGGGCGGTCTGAGCAGGTGCAGGTGATCTGAGCAGGTGC
>NW_016841755.1:4721491-4741863 GCF_001698545.2 Rhinopithecus bieti | reverse complement strand
GCGGTCTGAGCAGGTGCAGGTGATCTGAGCAGGCGCGGGCGGTCTGAGCAGGTGCAGGTGATCTGAGCAGGCGCGGGCGGTCTGAGCAGGTGCAGGTGATCTGAGCAGGCGTGGGTGGTCTGAGCAGGCGTGGGCGGTCTGAGCAGGTGCAGGTGATCTGAGCAGGCGCGGGCGGTCTGAGCAGGCGCGGACGGTCTGACTCAGGCTTCCTTGCTCCACAGAGCTGGGGATGGCTGCAGAGATGATGTCAGATGTTTGGAGGGAGGATGCTCTGAAGACCGCACCGTGACCGGAGGGCCGTCAGAGGAAAGGACCCTGCGTGACAAAGACCACGTGGCCCCAGCGTCAGAGGAGTCCACTCCTTTTGAGGTCAGTTGTCTAAAGGTTGACTTGTACGGTATATGTTGTCTCCTTCTGACCTCACTGTGGTGGGAAATGGAGGGGAGTTCAGGTCCTTAATTAAAACGTGAGTAAATCTCGTTAACATCCTTAGGTCAGGGTGGATAATGAGCAAACTTCACATGTCGCAAGCTGTTTCGAGGTCTCTTCTGCCCCCGCCAGGTTGCTCAGCCTGAGTTTTGCCCAGGGGCCCCATGAGTTCCCCGCTCACGTCTCAGCAGTTTTCTTCCTGACAAAACTGCAATTTCTGTATTTTTTTCAAGGTGTTTTGCTGAAGCTTTTTCTCCTGACCTCTATTTTCTCTCCCACTCCAAGTTTTCATGCTTTCTTTTTCCTCTAAATTATCTTCAGCAGGAATAAATGGGTGAGAAATAAGAGCAGGAAGAAGAGTCTGGAAAAAGCTCTTTCACCGGGCTCAGGCCTGAGCTACACGGTTCCAGGTGAGGCTTAGTCCAGGTCCCATGAGGAATTCGAGGGGATTGGCTATAACTCTTAGACATGACGAGACATGTCTAAGACTCCTCGATTCTATGAGGATGGTGTAAGGACAGCTTATTGCTCTCAGAAAATACACAAAATGCCTAGGATATGGAGAGGCAGAGATACAAATGTCATCTTCTGTGAGATCAGGAGACACCTATAACCCTACGTAACAATATATGAGGAAGGACTGGCAATGCTAGGAAGATAAAACTAGGGCTCCATGTACATCATGAGGAGACACACAGCCAAAGACCCCAGACAAGCCCAGCAGAGTTACCTTGCAAGAAGATGAGAAGCAAGGAGAAGCGAGTGTAGGAGCTGGTGCTGGACTTGAAAAGGCATGGGAGATGAGAGGGGAATTCTCATGGATAAGCCACGCTGGCAGAAAGTGTCTATTGATGCACCAGAGCAGGGAAATTGCCATGGATTACCAGCAGCCCTGCAGTGATTGAACTCTGAGAAGTAAGAACTAAAAGAATACACATGCTCTTTCTCTCTTACACACACATGCACACTCACACACACACACACTACACCTATCTATAAGAATTTCTGTTAGTTTGCAACACAGACCTGGTCTTTCATGCGCATACATTTTCTGCAAATATTTCGTTTAGAAAAAAGGAGGTAGTCTTATACTCTAAAAAGCAGAATGTAAGAAAAGAAAGAATTTTAAAATGGCAAATGATGAAAGAATGTTCATCAAAAAATGCTGTCATAGAGCTGATGAAAATTGTGGACCTTATATATTTTCATGGCTCAAAACACACAGACACTCAATATTCTGAAGCAATCATTTTCATAAAACAAGAGGCTGAAGAAGAGATGGTAGGTCTAACAGCCTCTATGATCAGGGAAAGAAAATGATATAACAGAGCTCAGGAAAGAGATGGGGGAAGTGAAATCACCACAAAAGTTGAGGCCACACCAGAAGGAGCATAAACAAGACTGAGCCCTCCTGAAGTGTGGGGGAACATGGAGCACAGGACTAAGAAGAGTGATCAACATGAAATGAAAGTGGGTATGGAATTAAAAAGGAATAGTCAGAAAGTATTGACATGGAAGATGGGAAATAGGTATAAAAGATGCACAGATGCATTTTCAAAGAAAAAGATGATAAAATATACTTTAAAATAGAATTATAAAACTCTTTCCAAGAATAAAAACAAACCTCAAGACTTCAGATTATCCCAGTATAAAATGGCGTAACCATTGTCTTAGTCCACTTTCTGCTGCTATGACAGAATGCTGTTGACTGGTTAATTTATAAATAATAAAAGTTTATTAGGCTCATAATCCTAGAAGCTGAGAAGTTCCAGAGCACAGCGCAGCATCTGGTGAGGGTTTTCCTGTGGCTGAAGGCATCGCACGGTGAGAATGCATGAGACAGAGAAAATGAGGGCTGAACTGATCCATTATCAGGAGCCCAGTTCTGTGACAATAGCATTAATTCATTCAGGAGGGCAGCGCCGTTATGACCCACGTGCTTCCAACAGGCCTCTCTCTGTCCAACCCTGAGAGCAACGAAGCTCCCCCCGCCAAAAAAAAAGATGAACTTCGGGGGAACATGTTCAACCTACAGTGACAGACTAAACACAGAAAGGCACTTTAATCATGTTATTGGACTATGATGGTTGGGCCTCCAGGCCAAAAAATAATAATAACAATCCAACCAAGATCTCTCAAAATACCTTTCAGAAAAAAATGTCTGGCAAGTTTCAGGCCTCTCCAAAGCAAACGTCTACACTAGAAAACCATTGAGCAATGACTATGATGTCCTCAAGGAAAACGAGTGTAGGCTAATAATTTTGTGCCCTGGCAAACTATTAAATATAAAGTCAATGGACAAATAGTTTGAACTTGCAAGACCTCAATTAATACAGTTCTCATGAATGATTTTAAAGACAGCTGTGATGAATTCTAGCCTAAAGAAACCAACGAAGAAACAATGGCAAAAGATCGGCAGTGGATTCACTTGACTGGAGGATGAAGAGGGAAGCGGGAATGCTGGTGCCTATAAATGTTACAGACTCTGAAACTGCAGAAATTATCTAGCAACACTTGAGAGGGGAAGGGGAAAGAGAAGAGGAAAAGTAATACTTGGACTCCACAAGCTGTATAGCCTGGAGTATAAAAGCAAACAAGCAATAGAAGCATAATAGATTTAAATATGCTGGGTTCAGTGGCATAGGCTCAGCTTCCCTCAAGTTGTACAGTGTCCAACATGCACACATGCACATGGAAGCTCTATTTCAAGGCAACAAGCTAAACGAGAAAAATAGTGTCCTCAACTAGAATTGGGTGATACGTAAACACAGAAAACGTAAACAGAATATATAGTAAAAGAAAAATGCAATGAAAACAGCATGTCACAAATGATGGAAATAAGACTGCACACCTTTTGCAACTATATTTGTAAATGGGCTAAACGACTATTAAAGGAAAATCACAAAGCAAAACACAGTTATGTGGAATAGACACCCGAAACAAGGGAACTCAGAAAAATTGAAATTAAAAGACAGTATTCAGGTGCAGTGGTGCACACTGCATGCAATCCCAGCAGCTTGGGAGACTGAGGCCGGAGGATCACTTGAGCTCAGGAGTTTGAGACCAGCCTCGGTAACATTGTGAGATTCTGTCTCAAAAAAATTTTTTTTCATTACAAATAATAATAAAAGAAGAAGACAGGCAAAGGTCTTCAAGCAAACAGATACAAAGAGAACACAAGGAGTAATCTTTTCATTTCATTTTCAGATAAGGCTGACTTCAGACAAAATGCATGAAAGGAGACAGAGAAAGTTATTTTATAATAATAAAAACTGTAATGAAAATATCTCATACTTTGTGAGTATCTATGCATCATGTAATAGCCACTAACATTCAGAAAATGAAAACCATGGGAAATACAAGGAGAAATTCATAGAAACTCATGAGTAACAGGAGACACGATTTCTAGTTTCTCAGTCTTGGGACAAATCAAGATCATGGAATGAAGTATAGACATGGATAATTTAAATAGGGTGCATCAAGATAAATATCACTGAGATCCATGTAACACTTTGACCTACAAACAGGAAATGCAACTTCTTTATGTAGGTGATAACTAAACTGTCATAAGCAAAAGTTGACTGCAGACAAAAAAACTCGTTAAAGTTTAACAGAAAATAAGTAAAACAAGAAGTACATTCAACGGTAACTCTTTTGGAGTAAAATTTAAAAAGGGGAACAATGGTCCATTATCATATCTTCTCCCTACCCCTACCAACTTCTGCCCAAAGGAGAAGGTCGTGTGAATAAATCAAAGAGAAAACATTTGAAGGCTCAGAAGAGACTCCTCTCTGCAAATACATATGATAGCCTGAGTGAAATAGTTGAGTTTTCTCCAAAATATGAATTGCCAACACTGACTCCAGAAGATACAGGACATATAAACGGACCAATCAAGGAGCGAAACAGAGAAACAGAACACGCCCACCAGGCTTGCTTTCACCGCGAATTCCATTAATCCTTCACGGGATAGACATGGCACTGATGTTTACATTGCACCATCCTGTGGTAAGAATAACTTTAGAATTCTTTTGATGGATCAAACATTGACAGCAAAACTGCAAACAGAAGAAAAAGGAAAACTACAGACCAAATCTCATAAAAAAGCGATAAACACCTGAAGCAAAATATTAGAAAACAGAATCTGGTAACATATTCAAAGAGCAATATCACTTAAACAGTGGGATTTATTTCAGGAATCCGAAATTCAGTATTTGGAGTTTCATATTAAGATATTTGTTAACATCGTTCACTATATTCATAAAAATCTCCATAGATCTTGAAACAGCACTTGTTAATATCTAGCTGGGCATGGTGACTCACGCCTGTAATCCCAACACTTTGGGAGGCTGAGGCAGGTGGATCACCTGAGGTCAGGAGTTCAAGACCAGCCTGGCTAACATAGGGAAACCCCATCTCTACTAAAAATACAAAAATTAGCTGGTCGTGGTGGCGGGTGCCTGTAGTCCCAGCTACTCGTGGGGGCTGAAGCAGGAGAATCGCTCGAACCTGGGAGGCAGAGGTTACAGTGAGCTGAGATCATGCCCCTGCACTCCAGTCTGGACGACAGAGTGAGACTGCATCTCAAAAAAAAAAAAAATTAACATTTATACATGGTTTTAAGACTCTTTGATGATTCCACTTTGCTCGCATTACAGGATCAGCTGTGTCTAGTACTGGCATAGATGTTTCAACTCAAAGCCGGCATCATGTGGAGCGGGAAACACGGAAGCATTTCCGCTAAAGGCAGGAAAATACTAACCAGGGGCCTGTCGTCATCACGTTCAATGCTCTGCTGGAAGCACCAGCTAATCCAGCTAGAGGAGGGAGGGAAAGGGGCCCTGGGGATTGGAAAGAGTTAAAATCATCACTATTTTCATAAATATAACCATTTAATTAATCCAAGAGAAATAATTGGAAAGCTATTGCAAACATGAGAATTTTGTGAGCTGGCTGGATATAAAATACATAGAAATTAATACCATTCATATATATATTTAATTATTCTAATGGGATATATTTGAATATTCAGTTAGAATGACTATAGACCCCATTTGTAATTTCAACAGTTAAATATAACAATGCCAGGATATAAAATACTAAAGGCCTATTTGTTTAAAAATTTAAACCTACTATGGGATATAAAAGAAGAATTGAAAAAGTGGAAAAGAATATCTAATTGGGAAGATTAATTATCATAAAGGAACCCCATTTCCCTAAACTAACCTAAATTCAGTGCAATCTCAGTTACAACCCCCACAGAAAATATTAGGAGATTCTAAAGTTATATTGAAAATTAGCAAAATAACCAGAAAAATATGGGAAAATAAGTGCAATGTAGCACTACCAGATTCTAGATGATAAAGTCACATGACGCTGTGTGATACGGTTATGTGGGTAGACAGGGACTATCAGTGTGTTATGTGGGTAGACAGGGACTATCAGTGTGTTATGTGGGTAGATAGGGACTATCATCAATGGTATAGAAGACAGAGTCCAGAAATAGTCTCAAATATACACTGTTAGATGATAAAGATGCGATTTCAAATTAGGAAAAGATGGACCACTCAATAAGTGATGTTAGGACACTGAATAGAACTCTTTTAAAAATAAATTTAAAAAATGGGATCCCACCTCCTACCTTCCACCAAAGTGAATATCAAATGGACCAAGGATTTAAATAATATAAAACTGTAAAAGTACTCAACATAAAATTTGTATTTTTCCTGCTGAGTCTTGGGCTAGAGTAGGTCTTTCTAAGTACGAAACCAAACCTAGAATATAGAAAATAAAAGATTAAGTGATTTGACTACATTAAAATCAAACAATTCTTAATAATAAAAATTATACACAACAGGATTAAAAGATGAATGACAAGTTGGGGAGAATATTTGCCATTTGTATTCTAGACATAGGGCTAACTTTCTTAATATGTGAAGGTCCACCAATGAATTAAAAATTTTTAGCAACTCAATAGAAAAATATTCTGAACACTTTATAGAAAGGGAAATACAAATGAAACTTAAGCATGTTAAAAGATACTTAACCTCACTCATAAACAGAGAAATGCATTAAAATTATACTGAGATTTTTTTCTTCTATTAGATATGCAAAGACCAAAAATTTGCTAACATAATGGTTTGTTAAGAGGGTGGGGGCAGGCAGGCTTATTCGCTGCTGGTAATAGTATAAATTGGTACACCGTCTATGGAGAGCAATTTGTTAATGTCTGACAAAACTACAAATTTGCATAGTCTTTCACCCAGCCAGTCTACATATAGGAATCTATCACATACACATATTTAAAACTGTGTGAAATGGTACACAGAGATATTCATCATGTCATTGCTTTTAGGAGCAAATGATTAAACCAATGCAAGTGTCCATGAAGAGGGCACTGAACAAGTAATTCATAGTGCAGCTCTCCTAAGGAATGCCCTCTGTGGCTGTTAAAAATATGGAGAAGTTCTACATGCATTCATGTGAAAATATTTTCAAAATAAAAAAGAAAAATACATGTGGTGGTATGGTATGCGAACCATTTTGGTTTGAGAAAACACTTCTTTTATGCATATTCTTGACAAATCGGCAATGATGGTTACTTCCGGAGGGGCCTTTGGGTGAGTGAGGTTCTGGTGGTGAGGAGAACACTGTTTACTTGGATTTGTTGGTACCATTTGATGCCTTGTGTGTGTATGACCTAGTCAATAAAAAGAAATAATAACTTTTGGTGGTGGTAGTTGTGGGTTGGAGGACAGAGAGAGAGACAGAGAGAGAGGGAGAGAGAAAGAGAGAGAGAGAGAGATACTGAGAGTGAAGGATGCTTTAGGAATCCTGCTTGGACATCCTCATCCTCCTTCCCCACTGTGTGAACATTGAGACACTTGGTGAGCTCTGATGACAAGTTTTCTGCTCACTTTGGAGATACTAAGTCGTTGACCATGGTACTTTCTCTATGACTATTTACTTAAAGATGGTGAGGTTGACAATTACAGCTCAAATAACAGCCTTCTTTAAAAATTCCTTAAATCTGGCTGGAAAAAATGGAGACCAACTGTCGGGAATAATAGTTTCTGACCATTCCTATGTTGCTAATAACTGATTTATAGCTGTAGCTATTTTTGCGGAGGTTTGAATCACAACTGTGAGGTCCCTGAGGAATCTACTCCTATTAGCAAATTATTTTCCTGGAGTGGTCTTATAAACAAAGGATTTTTAGCTCAAGGCTTGGTTACATGGAAAAGAAAGCTGTTAATTTGGTTTGCTTTGCAGGGTAGCTTGTCACTCGCAACACTCCTTTGCATTCTCTGAGCATCAATTCCAGGCCACAATCCATCATTTCTAATTCACATCTTCATGGTGACAACCATAGCGTGCTGTGGTCAAGAAAACCTTGTGACTTCTTCCTGAAGGGGAAGACCAAGTGTCCCATAAAGGTATCTTCAAGGGGCAGATGATGTGGACGTCTTACAATTGCCTTGGTTGAGAAACAGCTCCATCCACGTGTAATGACACGGATGGTAGGCTTTGCCTGGCTTTGGAAGGTCGTCACCCAGACCTGCGGTGGTGTTGACCACTTCTGGTCCATCAGAGGCAGGGGCTCAGCCTCCACGTTTGGTGTTAATGTCAAGCTGAGCAGTCCCTGTTACGGAGCAGAAGTTAGTCTTTACTGAATTTATGTGTCATAACCTAGCTAACAAGACTGTGGGGGTATCTCACTGGCTTTCACAATAATTCACATTTTACAGATGAAGAAACTGAGGCACGGTGGGGCTGAGCAGTGTGTGCAGAGGTCACAGTTGGGACCTCAGGGGGCCTCGTGCGGAGGCCTCAGGCCTGGCTGTGTGGGACTCGGCCCCCCGCAGACATGTGGCCCTGTGTGTCCCTCACACGTGGTTAGTGCCCAGACGGGGAGTCGAGCGTTGCACGCGGAGAGCACGTGGTGTTCAAGGCTCACGTGTCCGTGAGGATTTCAGCCGAGCCTTCCTGCAGGCTCCTCCAGATGAAACTGGCTCCCAGGCACCTGGGACCAGATGTTGCTGTTGTTCAGCCGGCAGGTAGATCTCTAACTCCCAAGCGCATTTGCGCACGAGAAACCAGCATGATCTGTTCCTTGCAAAGACACGATCCTTTAGAATGGTATTTTCCAGTCTTCTGTAGTGCTTGGGTTTCACTGGCAATACTAAGGACCACCTCAGAGTGAGGGTGGAGGGCCGGGGGGGGCGGGGCACCACAAGGAGAGTACAGGCCTCGAAGAAGGAGAGGTTCTTGTACTGAAATAACTTTGAAAACCACGACTTCTGAGAGAACATTAAGGTTCTTACAAGCAGGCTGCCCTGGATCCTATCAAAGGGACTTGGGAAAAGTGGTAAGAGGCAGTTTCCAGGAAGGGATTGCAAAAAGCTGCTTAACTGGAAGGAGTACTGTGGCCTGAGTGCTGCGGCAGGAGTGAGTCTCTGACATGCTGCAGCGGCCCCGGATTGTGAGCAGGATCACGGTGGTGAGTGTTTCTGGGAGGGGCGCGGACTGGAGGCTGCCTGACGAGGCTGTGTGCACAACAGTCTGGACACGGGTTAGGCCTGAGATGGCAGGTGCTGGAGAAGGAAGGCCCCCAACTCTCATGCTGTAGGGTGGGCGCTGGGCAGCATTAGGCCTTGCTGTTAGGGTGGGCACTGGGCAGCTTCAGGTCTTGCTTTTGGGGTGGGAAGGATCATGTCCCCAGGATGCCCACGTTCTAATCCTTGACCTGTGAATACGTCAACTCCCAGGGCACCAGGGAAAGCAGGGATGTTGCAGGTGTGGCTGAGAACCTTGAGCTGGGGGTGCCCCGGGTTGTGCAGACGGACAAGGCGCCTCACTGGTCCTAGCAGGTGAGAGGGGAATGAATGAGGAGAGGCAGGGTCACAGACGATGTGAAGATGGAAGCAGAGGCTGGCAGGAGACGGGGCTGCCAGCCATGGAACGTAGGCCGCCTTTGGAAGCTGGAAAAGCCAAGGATGACAGCATCTCCCCCAGAAGGTACAGAGCTCTGATTTCAGCCCAGTGAAGCTGACTTTGGGCTTCTGATCCCCAGGCTGGAGGAGGACACGTTTGTGTTGTGCTGAGTCCTGATATGTGAGGTGCTTTGTCACAGTGGCAGCGGAAAATGAGTGCATCTGCCCAAGGCCGAGCAGAGCACAGTGGACAGGAGGATTCCCAGAGACGGGAGCCCAAGGCCGAGCAGAGTGTGGTGGACATGAGGATTCCCGGAGACGGGAGCCCAAGGCTGATCAGAGTGTGGTGGACACGAGGATTCCCAGAGGCGGGAGCCCAAGGCTGAGCAGAGCACAGTGGACACGAGGATTCCCGGAGGCGGGAGCCCAAGGCCAAGCAGGGCGCGGTGGACACGAGGATTCTCGGAGATGGGAGCCCAAGGCTGAGCAGCGTGTGGTGGACACGAGGATTCCCGGAGGCGGGAGCCCAAGGCCGAGCAGAGTGTGGTGGACACGAGGATTCCCGGAGGCGGGAGCCCCTTCCTTCCTGGGATGCGCCCATGTGGGACCAGAGCCGGGGCTTCTCAGAGCAGGGACAGCACTGCTTGTTAGCACAAAGGCTTCCAGCCCACTCAGTTCTCATCCCCAGTGCTGTGCTCAGTGACTTTGGCAACAAGACTTAAAAATGCTGCGGAGACATCTTGCTGGTTATCGATGCACCCAGCCAGAGTCACCCTCCAGCTTCCCCAGCGCACTGCTGTGTCCTAACGAAGACGCCATCACACCCTGAGCCTCGGCGCTGAGTCTTCTGAATATGATACAAGGCTTTGATTTTACTGTCATTCGCTGAGTTGAGAACAGCGGATGGGGTGTCCAGCGATCCATAGACTGGGAGCCGCACTTCCTGAGCTCTGCTGACTGTACCGACAGCGGCTTGGACTGCGCTTTAGAAGGACAGCACTTACCTGTTATTAAAGACAAAGATTCTCTTTAATTTAGGAGACACGTGGTGCTGCAATTTCACCCACGAGGGGTTTTCCTCAGGACCCGCGGGAGGGCTTCCTGGAGCCTTCTAACATTGGTAGCCCGTGTCCAGTTGACGGGCATCTCAGGATGAAAGTAAAAACGTCCTCAGGCTATTGTTTATCTATTTGCAAAAGTTTGCCTTTAGGGATCACTGACGGCTGCATAAGAAATAATGATTTCAGCAATGTCCCCAACATTTCAGACCTGTGCAGCCCAGGGGGAAGATGATCTCTTTCTCTCTGTCCCCCGCGGCTCCATGTTGTGCATCTGCATGGGCCCTGCTAAGATGTGCAGAAATCCTCCCAGCATCATAAAGACGGGCATTGAATTCTCCGGGGCGAACAAAGGGGCCGTGCTTGGGTGCAGGGTGCTATTTGATCCCTTAGAACGGGGATGAACAGTTCTGGAAGGTGGAATTGAACTTCCTTCCATTATTAAGGTTTTACTACAGACTCCAATCTGTGTAACAGAAAAATGAAGGTGGATTTGAACTTCTTCCATTATTAGGTTTTCCTACAGCATCCAATCTGTGTAATGGCAGAATATATTTTGTTGACTGGCATCTTAGATCTTTATAGCATTTGCAAAATTATTTTGAACTTTCTTCCTCTAATTGTAATCACTTTAACCAATAATCTTAAGAACTCAGGGAGAATCAAAATAGTAATGTCTCTGCCACATCTCCTCTACCCTCCTGTCCTCTCCGTCACCCCGAGTGTACACAAGCACAGCTGTGGGGTCCCTTGGAGCTTCTGGGGTGCAATTCTGAGGGTCAGATCAGTGTCGACTACTGTGGGAGTCCATCTGCCAGGCACTGCTTTCTATGGAAAGAGAGACTTCAGTCCCCAAGTGCGGTCCAAGAACTGCCCCAGGACAGTCACCAAGGCCTCCCTGCCCTCATGCCACCTGGCTCACAGTGGAGGATGCAGCTGCTGCTTGGCCCAGGGGGTGGCCCGTGGGCACTCATGGAGTAAACCCACTACGCTGATGGTTTCTGGAGTGACTTTCCCTGGAGCTGAGTCGGGCTTGATGCCCGTGGCCACTGTGCCTGCCAGTATTTGTGAGATGAGGGGTGTGCACCGCTGAGACAGAAGGAGGTCTGTGGGACCAGCAGAACCAGCGAAACCCTCCAGGTATTGTCACCGAGTGCTGCTGTCTCCTCTCTCCTGGGTGGCTTGCAAACGTCAACAGGCTCACAAGATGATGGGGCCGAATTATTTCTGGGTCTCTGTTTAAGGCTCTGCAGGAAAAGGAATCCTGGCTGCTGGGTGCACACTGAGTTTGGGGCAGTATGGCATGGACACTGGGAACGGGCGGGGCCTGTGCACTTCTCTGTGGGGGAGTCCGGGTTTGTAGCTTCCAGTTGACAGCAGCGAGGTCTGCAGACCTGGGCTGGCTTCATCAGGAGGGATCGGGCCCAGAGGGTGCTGCAGACAGGCCTGGGTATTCAGGACATTTTAGGGATTTTTCCCCCTCTTATTTTCTCCTATTTATTAACTGTTCTTCTAATTTTCCTTTCCTACTCGCCATCTTTCATTCCTCTGGAATTGGGGAGGAGCCCCTCGCTGTGGCCTTCTCATGTACTTCTTTGCAGGTGTGATGCTGACACCGGGGTCCATCTTCAGCCTCTAGAGCTGTGCCCTGCCTACAGCAATAGTCAGCACTGTTTCTACCTGATGCGGCCCGGCAAGGTGTCTTTCGAGGGTGGTTTCAGAATCCTCCTTGTGTCTCATCGACAAAGGGGAATCCAGCAATGGGGAGTGCATGATTGGTACCATCGGTCCATTCGACTCTTCCGTGACCCTAGTGGGGGCTCTAATATTATCCCCACTTTATGGGAGGTAGAAAATGAGATAAACATGAAAAACTAACTTGCTCATAATTATACTTCTGGGAAGACGAGAGTGGGATTTTGCACCCTGTTCCACCACACATGGAAGGTGGCTCTGCAGCATAGAGCCCCTCCGGCCACAGCAGCAGAATGGACTGTGTGGGACTGTGTGTGGGCTGTGTGTGGGCTGTGTGGGACTGTGTGTGGGCTACGTGTGGGACTGTGTGTGGGCTGTGTGGGACTGTGCGTGGGCTGTGTGGGACTGTGTGTGGGCTCTGTGGGCTGTGTGTGGGCTGTGTGTGGGCTGTGTGGGACTGTGTGTGGGACTGTGTGGGACTGTGTGTGGGCTGTGTGTGGGCTGTGTGGGACTGTGTGTTGGCTGTGTGGGACTGTGTGTGGGCTGTGTGGGACTGTGTGTGGGCTGTGTGGGACTATGTGTGGGCTGTGTGTGGGCTGTGTGTGGGCTGTGTGGGACTGTGTGTGGGACTGTGTGGGACTGTGTGTGGGCTGTGTGTGGGCTGTGTGGGACTGTGTGTGGGACTGTGTGGGACTGTGTGTGGGCTGTGTGTGGGCTGTGTGGGACTGTGTGTGGGCTTTGTGTGGGCTGTGTGGGACTGTGCATGGG
This sequence comes from Rhinopithecus bieti, assembly GCF_001698545.2. Classification (NCBI taxonomy): domain Eukaryota; kingdom Metazoa; phylum Chordata; class Mammalia; order Primates; family Cercopithecidae; genus Rhinopithecus; species Rhinopithecus bieti. The sequence goes on along the minus strand of NW_016841755.1, from coordinate 4,728,980 downwards.
GATTGTGTGCGGGCTGTGTGGGACTGTGTGTGGGCTGTGTGGGACTGTGTGTGGGCTGTGTGGGACTATGTGTGGGCTGTGTGTGGGCTGTGTGGGACTGTGTGTGGGACTGTGTGGGACTGTGTGTGGGCTGTGTGTGGGCTGTGTGGGACTGTGTGTTGGCTGTGTGGGACTATGTGTGGGCTGTGTGTGGGCTGTGTGGGACTGTGTGTGGGACTGTGTGGGACTGTGTGTGGGCTGTGTGTGGGCTGTGTGGGACTGTGTGTGGGCTTTGTGTGGGCTGTGTGGGACTGTGCATGGGGATTGTGTGCGGGCTGTGTGGGACTGTGTGTGGGCTGTGTGGGACTGTGTGTGGGCTGTGTGGGACTATGTGTGGGCTGTGTGTGGGCTGTGTGGGACTGTGTGTGGGACTGTGTGGGACTGTGTGTGGGCTGTGTGTGGGCTGTGTGGGACTGTGTGTGGGCTTTGTGTGGGCTGTGTGGGACTGTGCATGGGGATTGTGTGCGGGCTGTGTGGGACTGTGTGTGGGCTGTGTGGGACTGTGTGTGGGCTGTGTGGGACTATGTGTGGGCTGTGTGTGGGCTGTGTGGGACTGTGTGTGGGACTGTGTGGGACTGTGTGTGGGCTGTGTGTGGGCTGTGTGGGACTGTGTGTGGGCTGTGTGTGGGCTGCGTGGGACTGTGTGTGGGCTATGTGGGACTATGTGTGGGCCGTGTGTGGGCTGTGTGGGACTGTGTGTGGGACTGTGTGGGACTGTGTGTGGACTGTGTGTGGGACTGTGTGTGGGCTGTGTGTGGGCTGTGTGTGGGCTGTGTGGGACTGTGCATGGGGATTGTGTGCGGGCTGTGTGGGACTGTGTGTGGGGATTGTGTGTGGGCTGTGTGGGACTGTGTGCAGGCTGTGTGGGACTGTGTGTGGGCTGTGTGCGGGCTGTGTGGGGTTCGTATGGGCTGTGTGGGACTGTGTGTGGCAATTGTGTGGGGGATTGTGTGTGGGCTGTTTGGGAGTGTGTGTGGGACTATGTGTGGGGAGTGTGGGACTGTGTGTGGGAATTGTGTGTGGGACTGTGTGGTGAGTGTGTGTGGGCTATGTGAGACCGTGCATGGGCTGTGTGCGTGCTGTGTGGGGTTCGTATGGGCTATGTGGGACTGTGTGTGGGCCGTGTTTGGGGATTGTGTGTGGGTTGTGTGGGACTGTGTGGGGGATTGTGTGTGGGCTGTGTGGGACTGTGCATGGGGATTGTGTGTGGGACTGTGCATGGGGATTGTGTGTGGGCTGTGTGCGGGCTGTGTGGGGTTCGTATGGGCTGTGTGGGTCTGTCTCACAGTCTACACTGGCCCCATCCTGGCGTCTCTTGCTTTTGGGGCCCCTGTTGATTGGGTGGACTGTTCAGTGAGGATGGTCGTACTGACTTGGGTGTTAGGAAGGGCAGGGAATGCGGGCCTCTGTGAGTGAAAGCTGTGTGGACAGGTCTGTGGCCAGGGCAGCACCTCACTGAGGACCACAACCCAGCACCCTCTCCAGCGCCTCGATGTGGCCACTTTCCCCGGAGCAGACAAATGTCAAGGGAAATGAGTGAGGCAAACACAGTTCAAGATCCTGTACTTTTGCCAAGAGACTAATGTGTAAGCAGGATCACCAACCTGCTAATTCCAGTTAAGAAACAGCTGTCAACTGAACCGCGGTATCCAAACCATTTCTGTAGAAAGGGCTGCAGCAGCGTAGTAATGAGAAGGCTTTCTCAGGTGTGCGGGGGAATGTGAGTGTGGGTCACATGAGGAAGCTCTCTTGTCCCCTCCATTGCGCACACAGACCCCAGGGCCCTTTCTTCAGTGAGCTGCCCATGGGCCTGCCTCGGGTGTAATTCCTGCAGACCCAGCTCTTGGACCGGACTTGAGTATAGCGTCCTGGCCACAGCGTGAAAAGCCCTGTCTCTGGGAGAAGAGGGTGTGCAGCTACTGTTTATTTCTGACCTGACGTCCTCAGAGAACAGTGTTGGCCTGGCCTGCATGTCAGAGGTGTGTTATGTCTTAGCTCAGGGCCACACAGCAGCCCCATGCCACGTGATGCTGACTTTCGACCAGCTCCTCTTCCCTGCTTCCTAAGACAATTCTACTCTCTAGCATGTAGGATCCCCCTTGAGCTCATGGTAAGTGCGAGGCGATGTTCTTTCCAGCTCTGTGTGCACTGAGGTCACCTCACAAGACCTTGTCACTGATCACTCACTGCTGTCTCCTCCTTTCTGGGGCTGGTAACCGGAGACGCTGGGACACCTTCCTTCCAGGGCAGGATTTGACTCTGTTCTAGAGTCGGTCATTTTCCGGGGAGGCCCCTGTCTTGAGCACAAGCCCACAGAAGGACCTACCTTTCCCGGCTTATCTGACGGGCACTCCTGCTCAGTGTCAGACTGTGCACTCCTGGGAGGTGTGGAGATTCTGGGATCACAAAGAGACCGGAGGCTCCCATGTCCATCCCTCTTGGGGTGCAGGGGGAAGCCCCTGAAATTGTGGTAACAAGGTCTTATAAACTCGAGGTCAAAATCCACCACTTTGGATGCGTCAGCTGGTTTCTCTGCCTCTGGTCTGATTTTTGTGTGGGGGTGGCCACAGATCTCTAGAGTTTGGAGAAGTAAATGAGATAAGACAGTTTGGGACTCTTTGCTGAAAGCAATCTTTGCTGAATTGCAAAGTGGTAATATTATTGTTTTGATGTTATTGCAATTATTTTGCCCACACCCTTTTAAATAATTATTATAACTTGTGCAATTGGAAACCCCACTCTCCCTACAGCCAGGTGCATTGCCTGGGGTATCGTTTACCCTGACTTTCTTCCCTGGTTGCCTTTTATCTCCAGTCTCGGTCAGGTGGCGACTGGCCTAGGAGGGAGGGATGACCAGGCCTGACTCTGTTCTGAACTGATTCTGTGACTTTCCCAGTCATTTTATTTCTGTTGGTCTCTGTTTCTTCATTTGTTACATGAGACTTGACTAGCATATCTTTAATATTCCTATCAGACCTGACATCCTGGCAGTTTTCAGCTCTCACGTCAGCAGTGGAGGTCAGGAGCAGAATCACACAGAACTGAGTTTACAGCCCAGATCCCCGCACTCACCCAGGCAATCTCGGGCAGGCTGCCTGTCTTGCAGAGGCGTGCTGCGGCCTGTGCTCCTGTGGGCCCCTGGGAGCCCAGTGATGCATTTTCAGGAATTTTGTGAGCTGGTTTTTAAACACTGACACTATTAAAGATCAAATCATTTTAACCTACAATTATATATATTGTATAGATAAATGTGCTGTGTTTGCATAACAAATTATGTGAACTTACTTATCATTAGCAATAACTTACATTAAACACGACGGTAATAAACATGGAACCTGCTCTCCTCGCACTGTGCAGGGCATCGACTGCACTTCACGCTTATGGGGAGGAAAGTCTCCATGTTGTTCCTGCACCGTCTCTTCCTAACCCCGTCAGTGATGTCTACTTGCTACCTTGGAATCGGCCATGGTGGGGACCCCATGGAAACTGGAAACCACCGCACATCAGGACTCAGAGCTGGGATCGAATATTTACCCACGACGGCTGCCCGGAGGCCTCGGCTTCCTTGTCTGCAATGGGGCAAAATGACGGTTGGCAGAGTAGGTCTGAGCTTGACATGGAGCCGTGTGGGTGACCAGGCACAGAACAGGTGTTCCGCAGATATTCACTGCTTCCCTCTGGCTTCGCTTGTGATGAGGGAGGTGAGGCTGGGCTCACACTGAGGATAAAAATGTTTCCTTACAGCAGTGGCTTTCTCGCTCCAGACAGGTTTGTTAAAAGACACCGCCCTGCTCCTCGCTCCTAAAGATTCTGATTCTATAAGTCCAGGAATCGGCATTTGAAAACATCCTCCAGGGTCCCCAGATCACCCATGTTCCCCAGAGGGTCCTGGCACCCAGGCCACTGAGCCCGGGCCACATCCGCTGATGCCAGCCCATTCCTGGGCGACGCGTCCATGGTGTGCACGGCAGAGGGGGCAGGGGCCCTGGAGGGCTGTGAGGCGACGGGTACTCATTTCTCCTCCGAAGCCGGTCCTGCGTCAGCTGCAGCATCACAGCTCAGTCACTGTAGGAAATTGCAGCACGCCTTCGTTCCTGAAATTCACTCTTAGAAAAGAGCAACGAATGGCCGGGCGCGGCGGCTCAAGCCTGTCATCCCAGCACTTTGGGAGGCTGAGGCGGGTGGATCACGAGGTCAGGAGATCGAGACCATCCTGGCTAACACGGTGAAACCCCGTCTCTACTAAAAATACACAAAATTAGCCGGGTGCAGTGGCGGGCGCCTGTTGTCCCAGCTACTTGGGAGGCTGAGGCATGAGAATGGCGTGAACCCGGGAGGCGGAGCTTGCAGCGAGCCGAGATCGCGCCACTCACTCCAGCCTGGGCGAGACAGCGAGACTCCGTCTCAAAAAAAACAGAGAAAAGAGTAACGAAGAGATCGCCAGCGGCAGCTCTTGGAGGGTGACTCCACACCTTGCAACGTGGGACAATCGGGGTGACTGTGGCCATTGAGGCCGATGACTGTAATGACTGCACGAGGTCTGACCACGCTCCCCTCTCCATGGGGGAAACTCCAGCCGTTGTTCCTGTCTCCGTCAGCGACGACACGCTGCTGCCTGGAACCCCAAAACAGCTGTGCACCCATGAGCGTGTACCGCCACCCGTGCCAGGGGCCTGGACCTGCCTCCCAGGATTCACTGCCTGCCGCCCACGTCAACGGGGCCTGAACAGCAGAAAGGGGAGGCCCTGTTCTGCACCCAGGGGGACCCTCCCGGCTCAGAGCAGAAGAGGCTGGGCAGATTCAGAGCCGGAGGGCTTGGAGGGTGGGTGGGCACGAAGGATAAAGCCTCCCCCAGGTGCCCAGCAGAGCATGGAGCTGTGATGGTGAGCACCCCGCAAAGTAGCGGCTCTCGGTCCAGCCTCCCACCTGTGGGGGCACCGTCTCACAGGCATATATGTATTTAGCTTCTATGTAACATGTAGAAAGCTAATCTACATGCCTACTATGTGGTTATAGAGACACAACTTATAGATATGTTATATATATATTTTTATATTTGTATATTTTTTGTTCCTTGATAAGAAGTCCTTGGGAGGTGACAGTGAATGTGGATCCTGCCTGGGAGCCCTGTCCCTGTTCAGTCTGTTCAGTTGCAGCCCTGTGTGCCAGACATCTCCGTTTGCTCGTGTGCAAAAGTGAAGCTGAACGATGTCCGCCAAGATCTTTCACTCGTGCTAAAGTCCTGTCCATCCTCAGCTCACAGCCTCCCCCACCCTGTCCTCAGATGATTCTTAAATGCAGTGTGTTTGGGCAGTTGGAGTCCTGGCAAAGACAAGGCCCCTGCCCCCTCCCCCCGGCTTGCGTGACTGTGCCAGGCAGTGCGGCGAGATGGAGCCCGGTGGCTGGGCCGTGAGAGTCCCGAAGCTGTGAGAGAACGCTTTGTGGGAGGGATCTGTGGGAAACCAAGAGGCCATCTGTTCCCGAAGATGGGCGCGTTGCTGTCTTTCATGGCTTTTACCCCGAAAGTCCCACAAAAATGTCCCACAAAAATGTGACTCTTGTTTCATGATTATCAGCGGAAATCAGACTGGAAAATGGAAGCCAGGAGTTGGAATTTCGATGGGTGTGAACTTCACCAGGTCTTGAATGGAGTCGGATTTCCTGCTTGCACACGACTCGGTGCATGTCCAGGTGAAAGGCGTGTAACACACAGGTGCTTAGAAAGACCGCGGCCTGCAGCCGGTGCATCCTGGTGCCAAGGCCTTGGGGATTCTCTGGGCCTCTCGGAGCCCAGCTGTCCTTATCTGTGAAGCACCCCATTACCATTCAGAACACAGGGCATGCAAAGCACTCAGCCCTGGAGCCCAGCATAGGCAGGTGTCAATAAATAGCAGCTGTTGTGATGATTGATTAAGAATCTGTGTTTCCCTGGATGAAATCTTCTGGTGAAACTGAGAACACAGCTTGGAACTTTCTTCAAACCCACATCATTTCAATATGTGACTACATACCTTTGCTGACATTTAACATAAACTTTCATGTCCATGTAAATTGTAGAAGCAAAATGTTTAGTTTGCCTCGTAGGTCAAGGAGGCCTCTAGGTGGCTGGATATGTCTTGTGGACAGGGGGCTACGTGATAATGAGGAGAGATTTTTTGGAGCACTCACTGTGAGCCGTGATTGCATGTAGCACTCCATGGAGGCCCGGGAGAGACAGGCTCCATTTCTACCTTCTGCACAGATGCGGATACTAAGTTCTGCACAGCTCAACAGTTTCTGAACGTGTCTGAAAGCTCGTCCTGAGCAGACAGTGAGGGCGGAGGTGAAGAATCTAGAGGGCAGCCAGTGCCAGGAGGAGCTGGAGGTTTAGATCACGGAAAGGACGTTGGCATTTCTCTGGGTGAAGTGGAGAAGGTGGTAGGTTTAGAGCCACAGTCTAGGCTCTAGGTTTAGAGCACAGTCTAGGCTGTGCTCTAGGTTTAGAGCACAGTCTAGGCTGCTCTGTGGAAAGTGGTCAGTCAAGGACAGGGGCTGGTCAGTGCAGGAGGCCAGTTAGGAGCCTGATGCCAAACACCAGTGTCTGAGTATGATTTGAAGATGGTGTTAGCGTTCTCTGGAGAAACAGAATCAACAGGTCCAGAAGTATAGGCTTATTAAAGGAATTGGCTACTGTGAATTTGGAGGCTGAGGAGTCCAGTTTGCAGGTGGAGACCCAGGAGGGCTGATGGCCTGGGTTCCAGTCTGAGCCCAGGACCAGGCCAGCATCCTGGATGAAGGGTCAGGCAGGTGCATCGCCCACTTGCTGAGCCTTTCTCTTCTCTCCAGGCCTTCACCTGATTGCACAAGGCCCACCCATGTTGGGAAGGAGAATCTGCTGTGTGCAGTCTATCCAAACAAATGCTGATCTCCCCCAGAAACACCCTCACAGACACACCCAGAACAGCATTCTAGCAAACAGCTGGGCATCCTGTGGGCCCATGGAGCTGACACACGGCATTAACTGTGGACCCACAGATGAGTCAGCTGTGGGGTGTGAGGGAAGACCAGGCACCAGGACACTGCAGGGCTCTGCACAGGAGACACCAGGGACGCTGCAGGGCTCTGCACAGGAGACACCAGGGACGCTGCAGGGTTCTGTACAGGAGACACCAGGGACGCTACAGGACTCTGCACAGGAGACACCAGGAACACTGCAGGATTCTGCACAGGAGACACCAGGAACGTTGCAGGATTCTGCACAGGAGGCACCAGGAACGCTGCAGGGTTCTGCACTGGAGGCACCAGGGACACTGCAGGGTTCTGTACAGGAGACACCAGGGACGCTGCAGGACTCTGCACAGGAGACACCAGGAATGCTGCAGGATTCTGCACAGGAGACACCAGGAACGTTGCAGGATTCTGCACAGGAGGCACCAGGAATGCTGCAGGGTTCTGCACTGGAGGCACCAGG
>NW_016841755.1:4714246-4721134 GCF_001698545.2 Rhinopithecus bieti | reverse complement strand
GGGGGGGCGGGGTTGGGATGGGCCCAGGGCTGCAGTTTTGGGAGGTGAAAAGGTTCTGCAGGTGGACGGTGGTGATGGTTGAACAGCAATGGGTACTTAATGTGCTGAACCGTGTGCTTAAAAATGGTTAAGCGGTCAATTTTATTCTGTGTATATTTTACCACACTTTTAGGAAAGGAAATAAAACAAACAAAACCACATCCTGGGACACCATCGTAAAAATAATCGAATCATAAGTTGCATTTCATGGCCGATGCTAAGAATTACAGCGTTTGGGGGAGTGTGGGTGTCGGCGTGGGCATCCTGTAAGCTGCTGCTGTTTCTGCTGCTGGTGAACGTGGCTGGCTTCTTCCTGGCCATGCTCTGACCTTCACACATTTGTCAAAAAGCTGCACTGAAGACCTCTTGTAGGCATTTTGCTGGACTGGACAATTTCAGGAAGCACAATGACAATGTATAAAAGGGTCAAAGTATTTGGCTGGATTTATGGGGCATTAAGAAACCACTGCAGTGGAGATGGCAGAATTAGGGAAGTCATTTCCGTGGGCACCCGGCAAGAGCCTGCTCTCAAGGTGAATGTGTGTGGCTTCCTGCAGAATGTCTGCAGAGCGACCCTGGGAGGTGCCAGCCACAGTCCCTCCCACCACGAGGCTTCCTAATCAAGTGAGTTGGCAGCACACAGCAGACAGGAGCCCCAGTGGGCATTTGAGTATTTGGGGTTTAAGTAAGATGAATAAATAAAAAGCTAATGTTTCCAGTGATTCTCAGGGGAACTATGATTGCATTAGATATGTATTAATATATCAGTCTATCTCATAATCTAGCCATATCGGTGAAGAAGCCGGCTCATCTCCAAAGGCTGACTGATGCTGAAATGTGATAACCATAATACCAATAGGTCAACCGCACTGAGGAAGCACCAGGAGAGGCTGCATTTGACACAGCGCACCCAGTGAAAGCGTAGCCTGATTTACTGGGACCGTTCCACCTTCCGTGGCCAGGGAATCACTGCCAGTTTGGCCTCGTATTAAGAAATATAATTCCATAGGCTGGCATAGCTGAAAGACTGTGCCAATAATCAGCACCAATAATTAATCTGAATACAGAAAGCGAAAGAGGATGTGGGGAGGGTGGAATTTGACATGGGGAGATTGTCACTGTAGCTGCTTCTCCGTCTTGCTAAAGCAACTGTCCAGACTGTCTATGAGCAAACTGTCTGAGCTTGAACCCGTATCCGCCAGATGCACCTGCAGCATGTGTGATCATGGAGGGTCAGTTTGCAAAGGATTTTAGGGGTATTACTGTCATGCCAAAGCTAATTAAATAAGAAAATCACCAGTAAGAGTTTCCAAGGTGGAGATATTTCCCTCTGTTAATACCTCCGCAAAGTCCTCAGACATGCCCAGGAATGGTGTTGATCAAACTAGCTTTAGCAAAACCATCTTCCAGCAACACACATTACACAAGGCAGTCCCGCTGTCTCCTGAAGCTCACCCCTTAGGCTGCCAGACCAGGCCCTGGTTGTTAAAAGTGGTAAAAACCACCTTTCTGATAGATTAAACAATACAACAAAGCATAGTGCTACCTAATGCAGGCAATTAGAGAAGGAAAAACATTACAAATAGATGGAAGCACCTTTAAGCTCTTTCCTCCCTCCCCAAAGCCAGCCAGTGCCATGGCTTTATAACCCCGTGAGTGTGACTTGCTGGTTCATGTGTAGCTTCTGCAAGCTGTGGCAACCCTCCAGCATTAGGGTTTGAAGAGCTGTCACTGTTGGGGGCTCTCTCCCCTGCCGCCCCCATGTTACTCAGGACATTCTCTGGCACGTGAACGTCTCCCTGCGTGGCTCCCAGAGATCCTGCTCACACAGGACACGGATGCTGTGCGTTTCGGGAAACTCTAGCTGTGCCTTTCCTCTGTTCTTATGTCACCATGACAACAGCATCTGTGACCAGATGTGCGGGGCTTTCCCCCCTGCTCAGCAACAGACACCAGGGGGGTCCTCTGGCTGAGTTCCGACACTGTCCACCTGGAGACAGCGTCAGATCCACAGGTGAGGGCTCGGTCCTCAAGGTTGCCCCCCACACCGGCTGCAAGTCTGGGCTCCAGAACTTCTGACCAACTGGCTTCAAATTGGGCTTCCCATGCCCCTTTCTTTGGGTTCGATTAATTTGCTGGCATGGCTCACAGAACTCAGGGAAACACTTGTGTCAATTGGTTTATTATCAAGGATATTGCAAAGGATACAGGGGGAGGGGCATGGAGCTTCTGTGCCCTCATGGGCGCTCCGTCCTTCAGGGACCTTGGCGTGCTCAGCTCTCGGAAAGCTCACAGACTCCATGGGTTCTTATGGAGATTTCATTACATAGGCATGATTGACAGCCATGCAGAAATGGGAACGGACAAAACCCGCAGGAACCAACCCCGGCGGGGCCTGTCTGCTCAGACTTATCCCGGCCTCTGTGCAGATTCCTTCCTGCAGAGTGTGGGGCGGGACCCTCTCTGGAATGAAGGTCTTCTGATCCACAATCAGGTTAGAGTCCTGCCTTGGGTCAGGCAAAAGGACAGGAGATGGTCAGAGATTCTGGTTCCCAAGGCCCACGGGGTCCCAGCGTTATCACAAAGGCTGCGGGAGTTGGGAGCCAAGGCCTGTGGATGGAGACCACTGTGTCCCCTAACACCACCTGCCCGGTCACTGCCTCCATGGCACTCCTATGCCATTCTCTTTTGTCATATCCTCAGCAACAAGGAGCACCCTCTGGTCAGAGTTCCGGTGACTGGCCAATCCTAAGGACGCCCCGCACTGGCCATTTAACGCAGCCAGGGGCCTTGATGTGGGGCAGGACAGCCATAGCCCTGCCTGTCTCCACAGAGCTCTGCCTTCTTGGACCCCAGTCCAGCTGCGCAGAGCAGGATCTTCTGGTGCTAGTGTTTGGGGGGAGCACATTACTCAGGCGGAAAGTATTTATTGATGGGCTCTTTATCACAGATGTCACCTGAGTAAAAATAATTCTCCAGGACTCCAGTTGGCTAAAACGCAGAAACCAATAATTCAATGCAAGGTGTCGATGGCCACTCGCGAGTCTTCCTGTTTAGAGAAGCGGTGCTCATTCTGTGAGGTGCTTATGGCCTCTGTTGTCCTCAGCATGTCAGGGAACCCTGCCAGGCTGTGACCTCACTCCTTGCAGCCTGGCAAATGGGCAAATGGCTGCACTCCTGCCTATGCAGAAAGCCTGGCCATGGCTGTGCCATGAGCCCCTGCTGAGCTGAAGGGTGGCAGTGTCCCTGGGACAGTAGGTGCACCGCCCAAGGGGCCTGGGGTCTCGCTGGCCTGGACCCTGAGCTGTTCCACCCATGTGCGTGCACGCGTGTTTGCATGTAAGGAGCTGTATGTCTGGAGCCTCCCGCAGTGCAGATACCTTCTGGCTGTCATGTAAACCTCAAAAACGCTTCTATACAGCTACTGCGCGGCAGTCACATCCACTTTCCATATGAAGAGGTAAAGTTCTGTTCCTTATTGGCTTAGTTTTTAGGACAGTAGAGGTACCTCTGAGAAAGCGTCCCTGAGTCCCTCCCACTCCCGCAGCGCTCAGGGGCTTGGATGCACCATGCGCCCGGCTCTCCCTTTCCTTCCTCGGGACCCCGATTCTCCTGGGCTTTGTCTGTGTGTCTCAGAAGGGAAAACACGAGGGGTCTTCCTAACACTTAGCCCTTCCTCTGAGGGAGGCGGCAGGCGCCAGGCAGGCAGATCCAGGGAAGGGAACAGGGCCAAAGCTTCATGCCCGTGGGCCTGGGAGGCGGGCAGCGGCAGGGCACAGGAGGGCCCCTTCCCGCATCCAGCATGAGGAGGCCGGTGGGTCCGGACGACCTGCGGGAGCAGGCACGGATTCCTCGGAGAGACCCCCGCCTGCGAGCCGCCCTGTGCGCTGGGGCCTCCGAGGGGGTCTCCACGTGCGCCGGCTCGGGCTCGCCTTCCCCGGGCTCTGTCCTCCCTCCCTGGGAACGCTGTGAAGGACCCCGGACTCACCTGTCTCTTGGTCTTGCGGGGATGACGAGAGGAGCACGAAGTGGGAATGACGGCCCCAGACGACCACGGGGACACGACGCACGCGGAGTTTACATTTAAGTCCCGGGAGAAGCGAGTGTGCGGTGCTCGGGTGTAACCCGGTGGGCGCCGCTGGAGGGGCTGGGACTTCCTCTGGCCTTTGCCACTCGCAGAGATGTCCCTGCCAGGCCGGGAAAGAAAAGTGCAGGCGGGAAGCGAGGCAAGACCAGAACGTTCCGGCTGGCGGCGGGCCTGGAGCTCAGGGGACCGCAGGCCGGGGCGGGCGTGAGGCTGGGCACGGGGGCGGGAGCCCGGGTCCCGAAGGCCAAGGATGGGCAGTGCCAGGCCGGGCCCAGCACCACTGCCTGCTTTGCGCCATTGCTCGGCTTTGAGTCTCTGTCGTTAAGATGACAAGTGATGATTTTGAGAGCTGACCCTCGTCTCTCCCTTGGAAAGTACAAATAGAAAAGTAATTATGGATTTCTGCGTTTTCAGATATTGGTCCTTATTCTTACCCAGAACTCAAGCGTTTTTCATGACATGGCTCCTGGTTAGAAAACTGACATTCAGCTGATAAGAAACTCCTTGCTTTCCTGTTGGAAATTGAAGTTAACGCAGAAATGACGTTCAGCGAGGCCTCTCTTCAGTACAACCCTGGGATTCCGAGTGTGGACATGAGGACGGAGTCAGATTTGGGTTCTAAGATCTCCCTAATGTTTCCTTTAGGTTCTTGGGAGATTTTAGAAATGCAGACTCGATTCTGAGACAGTGACATCAGGTGAGGAGGTCTGGGGTTTCACAAACAGCATATTGCAAAAACTGGAAGAAATAAACAAACATGTTTCTTTCTTTTTCTTTCTTTCTTTTTTTTTAATCCTCCCACACAAAGAGATTCAATCCCTTGAAGAGAAAGATAATTAGTTACGGATCTCAGATTTGAGACAATAAATGTTTTAAATGACTAAGAATAATTTATGTCTAGGTTCCAAAATGGTCAGAAATGAAAGATTAAGAGGATAGGCGTTTCAGCCACAGGGCAGCGGTGGGATCGGCAGGGGAGGTGGTCTCGCAGGGAACACAGTGTCAGGCCAGTCTCCACCAGACGTGCCTGAGCAGCCATGGTGGGGAACCGGCACCATCTGTATACAGGTTTTGATCAGGGAATGCAGGGTCGGGCCAGTCTCCACTGGATACGCCTGAGCAGGCCTGATGGGGAACTCGCACCATCTGTGTGCAGGCTTTGATGGTTTTGATGGTGATAGAAAGAACGTAAATCTACTAATAATGTCTGAGAGCAAGTGCTCCTGAACAAGCTCTGTGTTTGAGTGACTTCCTTTAACTTTGCAGATGCTTCCCGGAAGCCCTTGACTCTCTGACTTTTAATTCCTAATTTGAGATACATTTTTCTAGACTCATTGACTTCATTCTGATACCATCAGTAAATTTAGGATGAATGTCACTCTCTTGGTGGAAGGATGGAGAAGGCTACATCTCAGGACACGTGGAAAGAGGACGCACACTCGGACACTTAAAATAACCCCACCTTGAGCAGTTTCGTCAACTCCAGAGCCTCCCGTTGACTTGGACTGGGCCCAGCGGGTGTTCCCTGAGCACTTGCGTTTGCCCAATGCCAACTCCTGTGTCTTTGTGCTGTGTGGTTCTCTGTCTTCCCCTGAGAAACCATCCCAGCACGCCACTTTCTAGATGAAATGTCATGTCCCAGCTACTATCTCAAAAGCCACTGGCAACGATTGGCATCCCAAGTGAACAGGACATTGATGTGAGCCAGTGGAGATGCAGTTCTGGAACCACGTGGCAGCAGTAAATCTCCACGCTGTCGTACAATTTGGCGCAGCCCAATTTAGTCATGGTCTTTAAACAAGGAGTGCAGAGGCACAGCCTGAGTGAATGCCAACATCAGCCAGTCCCAATGAGAGCTTGAAGCAGATTCTATCATTTTCTGGGGAAAAAAAAGAGGCAAAAGGAAGGGATTGCTCAAGTGACAGCCGGCACCCTGCCATCCTCGTCTGGGGGAAAAGAATTACTCTCCACCTGCCAGGCACTGGAGACAGTCAGCTCAGCCCCCAAGGGGTTCGGGCCCTGGTGGAAGTCAAATGTGTGCTTGGACCAAGCCCACTAAGCACCAGAGGGAGGACCTCGGTTAAATTATATGCATTTCCTGGAGTCTCTGTTTCCTCATCTCTAAATTGGGATTAATAATCTTATTAACATGATTGTTTGGAGAGTTAAATGTGATAGTTAAATAAAATAAAAAGTTTCATAAATGATATTATAAACCAGAAATAAAAGTCAAGGCCCCCCCGACCAGCCTGCAACCATCTGAATGGACGTCCTCTTCTGCCAAGGCACCCTAAAATTTAACCTGAAAGACTGGTTCAGGCCAGGAAGAGGGGGTGGGCGTGCCTCATTGCACCCTCCAGCAGTAACATCGACACAGACCTTAAGTCTGATGAGAAACATTTACAGTCTCTTCTCTCTGAAGCCTGCCACTTGCGTGATAAAACCTGGGTCTGCACGGCCCCTTACCTTAACCCAGACATTCCTTTCTCTAGATAGTAACTCTTTCAACCAATTGCCACTCTGAACATTTTTAAATCCACCTATGATCTGGAAGCACCCTGCTTCAAGCTGTCCGCCCTTCCGGATGGAACCGTGTAAATCTTACGTGTATTGATTGGTGTCTTGTGTCTCCCAAAAATGTATGAAAGCAAAAGCTGTGCCCCAATCACCTTGGCCACATGTCAGCCACCTCCTGCGGCTGTGTTATGGGCAAAATAAACTTTCTAAATTGACTGAGGCTTGTCTTAGATACTTTTGGTTTA
>NW_016841755.1:4687982-4711382 GCF_001698545.2 Rhinopithecus bieti | reverse complement strand
TTATGGGCAAAATAAACTTTCTAAATTGACTGAGGCTTGTCTTAGATACTTTTTGGTTTACAATATGGAAAGGACATAGTGCTCAATAAATCATAAACTGTAACTAACCTGAAAGCAATGATAACTCAACTAAGCTCAAGTACTACTTACCTACCGCCCCTGCACCCTCGCCCCTACCTACTGCCCCTGCACCCTCGCCCCCTACCTACTGCCCCTGCACCCTCGCCCCTACCTACTGCCCCTGCACCCTCGCCCCTCTACCTTCTCTGACTCTGCGCTATGACAGATCACTGTCTCACTAGATTTGAGGAATGTCATTTTTTCTTTCAAAGTGAGAATCCCACGGTAAGAGCTGATCCCTGGAACCAAGCACAGCTATGATTTACAGGCTCCCACACTCTGGGGTTGACACACATACATCTTTGCTTGTGCAAGGCTTATCCTGTTAACTTGACCTTCTAAGAATGCCCTTCCGTGTGTACACAGCTCCAGACTTGAGGCTCGGGCTGGCTGGTGGCTGCATCACCCTTGCTTGGTCCTGGGCGTCAGACACACATACCCTCCTGAGCCCAGGGGTGCTTTGGACACAGAGCTGGCTTTTGCACCTTTGGCTCTATGGTTTTTGTCTCTATGTGATTCTTCTTTAATCATTCCTGAGCCTCACTTATGGTCAAATATCTTTTGTTTGAACACGTGGCTACGTGGAGCTTAAGAACATCTCCTGTGCTGTTTGGGAGGAAGAGTTGTGTTTGTGCCCCCAAAGATGCCTGCCTTGAAGTCTAAATATTTTGTCACTTAGGATTTCCTTCAGCCCCGACCCAGGTGGCTGTCCTCTTGGCTCCACGTCGTGCAGCCTGGGGCTGCCGGATGTCCCAGCACGATGCTCGGGCGCCCAGCGAGGGAGAAGGGCAGATCGCAACTCGAACAAAAGTATACTTATGGAGCTTGCAAACTCCCTAATAGCTTTGAAATGAAGTTTCCTGAAGCCGCATTCAAAACTGAAGTAGGCAGAATTCTTTTTCGTGGCGTGCCTGAATTTAAAACAAAACAAAACGAACAAACAAATAAATAAATTAAAGAAAAAAAAAAACCCTAACCTACCCAACATGCAAAGTTCAGGGTAGAAAAATTAACCCTGGGAAAATCTGGAAAAGTCTAAGATTATACGAGACATTCATCCTCAAGCTGATTTTTTTTTTTTTTTTTTTGACAATTCGTGTTTTGGGCCAAAAAAAAAAACGTGGAATACTTTTTTAAGGGGAAAACAAAGCTCAGCCCGGCCATACATCTGTGAGTTTTGAAACAAAGGTTTGTTTGTGTGCCTCAATCACTCTCGCCCATGAAAGCAGACACTTACTTGAAAAACTTTTCGGGGAAACACTCTAAACCAACATCCTGGTATAAATTTGCAAAACGCAATACAGGCCTGATTGTTTTTGGAGTGGATGCAGGCCGCATACGAATAGCTCTTTCTGAAACGTAATGTTCTTTGCACGGCTCAGTGGCTAACGTACAATAAATCAACAAAAGAGCGCTTCAATAAAGCTATTGGGCAGCAGCAAGGCCACTGTTATTTTATCTTTTTACAGTATTTAATTGGAAGGTTTTTCCTGAAACTTTAGCCAGCCTTCAAATTACTAGATTCCATATAAGAAGAGATTGATAAGAGAAATTTTTTTCTTCCAGGATTTTTTCCTTACAAGAGAGCAAGTTTTTGCAGAGGGAGAATAAAGTTACAAGTGTCTAGCGTTTTGCTGAGGGAGAATGAAATTAGATGCTGAATGGAGCGGGTAGGAAAGGCTGGGAAAATGCGAACTTGGCAGCGCCGCCAGGTCACTGCAGAGCCCCACTGTCCTCCGGCACCAGGTGTCCGCTGCATTCAAACGATACTATTATTCATAGACGGAGCAGAGCATTAAAACTCCCCCCAAAAATCATTTGCAACTGAATAAAGATATAATCCTGGAAATATAACTCTCCATTAAGAGTCCCCATTAGCAACACAAGAGCCTCATTGTTAAGGAGTTATGTATATTTATCAAGTTAAAAAAAAACTTGTCTTAGTGCTTACATGTTAATAGAAAACTTTTATAGCCCTGGTCTCAGAACTAGTTATGCATAAAATGTAAAGCATCTATTATGCTTTGGCAAACTCTTGAGCGTTTGACAGTGAATTGCTAATACACGAACAGTCTCCGGCGATGGACGGATAACGTCTTCCTGGCTGGCGCGGGGCTGCTGCGGAGTGGGCCGAGATGTGAGGCCTGCAGCCTCCCGTTTAGTCCTGAGTTCTGTGAGGGACCCGCAATCTTCTCCAAGGGCCTTGCTACCTTCTTCATGTCTGTTTCTGAAGCTGCTTCAGGGCCGGAGGTCCCTTCAGAATCGACCTGGCAGGACACGGCTTTCCGCCCTCCTCTTCCTTTCAGTCTTACTGCACAGGGTTCGATCGGGTCTTCCTGTGAATGGAGGAATTTGTGGTCGGGTGGGCAGCCCCGCCACAGAGCCCCGGTGAGCTCTGCAAGGGACCGTGACCGCCAGGCTGGGCCCCGAGGCGGCCTCCCTCCCTCTGCCTTCCCCTCCGGAAGGCCCTAGGCTGCATCCAGCTGACCCCAGCACAGGAAGGAATGCAAGGGACGAAGCCTCCCCTCCCCAGGAGCAGGGGGAGCTACGGACAAGGAGTGGTTTCCACAGCTCCTCCAGGACGGCCCCTTCTCTCACAGGCTCTCTGCACTTTTGGCACTAGAATGTCATAAGTAGCAAAGCCCCGTCAGGATGTAAATGGTCCTGCTATAGTCTGGGGCCCTGTGGCCGCCGTGCTCAGGGCAGGCGTCTGCTGTTAAGTTTGGGGCTTGTGGTCTCTGTGGTGGGTTTCACCCCCTCACTGGAGCTTGTTGCCCCCACAGGCAGTGTGCCGGGCATGGGCCGTCTGTGTCCTTTTAAGGAAAAGAGCTGGGACGTGAGAGGTGGACAGGAGGAGTCCTCCCAGGCCCGGGGATCCCTGCCAGGAGGAGAGCAGCCTGCGTGGGGCCCGTCCCGGTCCAACACCCGCTTCCCGGCGCCTCTGCCAGGGCTCCCCTGACTCCTCTCTGCTCCTGCTTCTGCATCCCTCCACCCTGGGCTTTGCTTGTCCCCTGAGATTCCTGTGATCGAGTCCCACACCCAGTGTCCGAGAATGTGACCTGTGAATGTTGACAGAGCCACAGTGCAGTCACAAATGTTAAGAAAACTGCTGAACAGGCCGGGCGCAGTGGCTCAAGCCTGTAATCCCAGCACTTTGGGAGGCCGAGACGGGCGGATCAGGAGGTCAGGAGATGAGACCATCCTGGCGAACACGGTGAAACCCCGTCTCTACTAAAAAATACAAAAAACTAGCCGGGCGTGGTGGCGGGCGCCTGTAGTCCCAGCTACTGGGGAGGTTGAGCCAGGAGAATGGCGTGAACCTGGGAGGGGGAGCTTGCAGTGAGCTGAGATCCGGCCACTGTACCCCAGCCTGGGTGACAGAGCCAGACTCCGTCTCAAAAAATAAATAAATAAATAAATAAATAAATAAATAAATAAATAAAATAAAATAAAATGAAAATTGCTAAACAGAGTGGGGAAGGCCATGAGGAGACGGTCCTCGTGCTTGTGTGCCTCGTCATGAAAAACACTACAAAACCCGCAGCCTGGCACAAGAAGCACTCTGCAGGGACGTCGGCCCAGCACAGCCTGGACAGCCTCAGATCAGCGACACCCTTATCCATCCTTGTAGCCGAGGAGAATCATTTCAAAACATTGCCTCATCCTCCAATGGCTTCCCTCAAGCCTTGGTCTTCCCTTCCCAGACGCGCAGAGTCTGCTGTGGTGTGTGGGTGCCACGGCCATACTCGGCTCTCAGGTCAGCACCTCTCCTCTTAGAGAGCCTCTCCCTGCGTTTAGGTTGACAGACCTTATTCGAAATAGGGACTGTGCAGATGACCAAACTGAGATGACATCGTTCGGGTGGGCCTAGTCTAGTGTGATTGGCGTCCTTATAGAAAGAGGAAAGTTGGAGCCAGGATGGACGCACATGCGGGGAGAACACGGCTCCTGAAGGGGGAATCGAGGTGCCACTTCTATGTGCCAATGAAGGACAATGGTCACCAGTGGCCACCAGATGCTGGGGAGAGGCCTGTGTCAGGAGAGGTTTTCCTCGGCCATTTTAGGGACCTTGGCTGGGTCTGAAAACTGAAAAAAAAAAAAAAAAAAAAGACTCTTACCCCTTTTCCTTGAATGAGCCCCACAGACAGAGACGTGAGGGGCTGATGTGGTGAGAATCCTCCCCCCGCCGGCCTTTGTCCTGAATGGCTGAACTGCTGCTTGCAGGGCAGAGCAAGGTGCCTGTGCAGGTGTCAGGAGCCACGGAGGGAAAAGGCTGACCTGGATTGTCTCAGGTTCCCACCTGGGTCTGAAAATCAGACAAAGGTTAACAGGAGAGAAGCCTGGAATTTAATTAATGTTTCAATGACATGGAGGCCTTCATAAAGTTATGAAGACGCAAAGAACTGAGTGAGCTTGGGTGTTGTTGGGCCGGCTTGGATGAGGAAGCGCATGGTCCCAGAGAGGTGTGATCACATGGTCATGGAGCGGGGACGCAGCAAAACCTGTGTGTGCAGACATGTCTCTCTGTCCCCACGTCTTCCAAGCTAAGGATGTGTCTTCCCTGGTGGTGCAGTGGGGGCCATTAGGTCATGAGGATCTTATGATCTGCTTCAGGGAAAGGCCAGAAAGTATCCACTAGGTTTTAGGACCTGCTTCTGTGGAAGAGGAGGAGAAGGTTGGGGAGTGACCTTCCTGCTTCTGCCGCATTCTTAAATGCCATATGTAAAGTGCCATATTTTGGGGCAGTGAGCCCTGAACCCCATCGTTTAAAACAGATTCTCCTCCTCAGCCGCCAAATGCCAACCCTGCTAACACCCAGATCTCAGATACTCAACCTCCAGCGTGACAGGAAAATACATTCCATGTGAAGCCATCAAGTCTGTGATACTCTGATGTTGCAGCCCTGAAAAACGGATCCATCTCCCACACGTTGATTGTTCAAGGGCCCGGCTCAAGGAGGTTGATGTGAAAGTCCACGTGGCAGGACAGACACAGGCATTAGGAAAGCAGAGCTGATGGAAAGCCAAGGTCTCCCACAAACAGCAGGAGGATGCGCACCGCCCCCGCCCCCTCAAGACGTCCTGGATGTGGGTTGGGAGGTGGAGACCCACAGTGTCGGTCATGGGCTTGGGAGGTGGAGACCCATGGTGTTGGTCATGGATATTCCTCTACCTGGCGAGAGGACTGTCTACCTTTTAGATAGATGCTCTGCCTTGAGAGGCGACACTGTCTAATTCCTCTCCCTGCTAGCTGTTTCGTGCAGACGTGGGCATCTTCACTCCACTGGCACTCTTCAGCTTCTGCCGTTCCCATCGTTAACACGTCTTGCATCCCTGCTTCTCTCACATGGTCCTCAGAAATGCGGCAACCTTGATTCCTGAGACCTGCCACCCTGTTCCCAGAGGGAGGAGCAGGGATGGAGACCTAAGGGTGCCCCAGCCAGTGGACTTGGAGGTCCAGACTGGGCCCGGACAGACCCGCACGTTTGTCAGTCCTGACAAAAGCCACCGTGGGCAAACATATGAGCTCCCGAGGGCCAGCGCGGGCTGCAAGGAGGTCCCGCTGCTCCCTGCCTTGTTCAGTGTTACAGGAGGTGACAGTGGACTCCACGGGAACCACATTTGTAAGGTCGCAGCTCCAGGCTCACCTAAGGTCCAGGCAGCTGTGAGCACCTCCCCTCATTCCTCATCGTCTCAGGTGTTAAGTGAATCATCCAAGACATCAACGAAATCAGGTGCAGGGAGCATCCAGAGAACTGGAGAAAAGCAGAAAAACGGTCCAGCTGCACGGGCAGAGCTTGCTAAAGCAGGTGAGTGGCAGCTGCTGCTTCTTCCTCCTCCTCCTCCTCCTCCTCCTCCTCTTCTTCTTCTTCTTCTTCTTCTTCTTCTTCTTCTTCTTCTTCTTCTTCTTCTTCTTCTTCTTCCTCTTCTTCTTCCTCTTCCTCCTCCTCCTCCTCCTCCTCCTCTTCTTCTTCTTCTTCTTCTTCTTCTTCTTCTTCTTCTTCTTCTTCCTCTTCCTCTTCCTCTTCCTCTTCTTCTTTTCTGTATTTTCTCTCTCTCTCTCTTTTTTTTAAGAGACAAGGTCTCGCTGTTGCCCAGGCTGGTCTCAAACACTTGGGTCCAAATGCTCCTCCTGCCTGGGCCTCCCCAGATGACTGGCTTTTGTGCTCAGGGCACAGGCCCTCCGTGTGTGGAGGCCTCTGGGTGTGGAGAGCCAGAAACTCAGAATTCAGGGGGGAAGTGGTTTCAGACGTTTTGACTAAATTTTCAGTTTTCATTTTGACTGTGGCTCAGAGCTATTTGACCACTGGCCCACATTTGATCTGGATCCAAAGCCGGCCTGATGGGAGGTGTTTCTTTTATTCCACACTGCCTCCACCCTGAAAATGCAATGCACAGGTGGCTAAAGACGTGGTGTAGGGATTTCTCTCATGATGAAAACATTCACTGGGCAGGATCTCAACTGAAAAACAAGCGCATTTTAAAAATTAATATCTCCTTTGGTGAACTGGTCACAAGAACATCAGAAAGGGTGGAGGTGCCAGGTGCGGTGGCAGGCGCAGTGGCTCAAGCTTGTAATCCCAGCACTCTGGGAGGCTGAGGTGGGTAGGCCACCTGAGGACAGGAGTTTGAGACCAGCCTGGCCAATATGGTGAAATCCCGTCTGTACTAAAACCACAAAGATTAGCTGGGCATGGTGGCAGGTGCCTGTAATACCAGCTACTCGGGAGGCTGAGGCAGGAGAATGGCGTGAACTCGGGAGGCGGAACTTGCAGTGAGCTGAGATGGTGTCACTGCACTTCAGCTTGGGCAACAGAACGAGATTCCATCTCAGAAAAAAAAAATGAAAGAAAGAAAGAAAAAAGGAAAGAAAAAGAAAGAAAGGGTCATGGGAGGCCAGTGGAAATGGTGACACAGTGGAGAAATCGTGGGTTATGATCAAAATAACAGGTGCGCACGGCATTCGCTGCCATTTTCAGCCGTCTTCTGATAGTTTCTTTTACTACTTCAAATACCTGAAGTTGTTTGAACCATCTTTAGCCTTTTGCCAGCTTTTGTCAAAATAGGAGTCTCTTGAGATTAGTGGGCATTATACATGACTTCAAAAAAAATTCTGCAAATATTCCATTGTCTGGTTTCTTGTTCTTTAATTCTTGCTGAATTAAGAAATGGCTTAAATAATGGCCTGTTCTTTGCAGTGGGCCCTGAGAAGTAGCATGACTCTTGGCAGCATATCGTAGAAAATAGATTTGTTAATTTGAAAAACGGTATCCAGCAAATACATTTGTTATAGTCCTATTTTCTAGTTTTGTATCAAAGAAGCATTTTCCCAGTATTATTATTTTATGTCATTTAATACATTAAAAGCACAATAAAGAATTTCATGATCATTTGACCATAATGTGCGTGTATTTTTAAGAGTCTTGGAAACTTAATAATTTTGTATCAGAATAGAGAGATAAAAATAAGTATATCTAAGTCTCTCCCCACTGTAAATTTAAACCAATGACATACTTTTTATGATGTGCAAACTCCAGGTAACTACTTTTCAGAAAAAATTACTCTTGATCATGTTGCAATGATATTTCTAAATAGGGCAAGTTATTCTCTGAAAGGATCCAAATAATTTCAAACAGTTCAAATCATATTTCTAAATGCAGCAGACAAATCCAGTTCTGGGTCTTCCGTATTCATAGCCCTGGCTGGTATTACACATTTCTGCCTTTCACCACGACCAAAGGAATGTGTGGGGTTTCCACGCTCACTTTCTGTTCCTAGTGATCTGCTGGTTAAAGCTGCTCCTCTGTCCTCTGATGCTCAGACAGTCCTCCCTCATGATCTGCTGGTTAAACCTGCTCCTCCGTCCTCTGACGCCCAGACAGTCCTCCCTCATGATCTGCTGGTTAAACCTGCTTCTCCATCCTCTGATGCTCAGACAGTCCTCCTGATGGTTCCCCACATTACTCCTCCTTTCTTTGCCTGGTGGAAGGAATCGTTGTTAGTTAAGACTGTTCCATTTAAAATTACTACTTGGATCAGAATTATTTCTGTCCTTCGGAAAGAATACCTCCCTATCAAAATAAGCGTTTCCACTGAAAATGTGTCGGGCAGCTTGGCCCATGGGCAGCCGCTGGCACTTGGGAGCTCTGCAGTTTCTCTCTGGGTCCTTGCAGCCTTGATCAAATAAAACAGGCAGGTGCAAGTTATAGGAGTTACCCATTATTTATGGCTTTTAGATACTTTGTGGGTTTAGCTGGTGAGAAAAGTTTTATTCCACTCACATGGACAAAAACCAACCAACTGTCTGGGCTGATTAAATTCACATTGTTGCACGAGCACATGGCGGGCAGGAGGAAAATTATGAAATCTCAGCGCCTGTGCCATGGCAACTGGGCAAACAGCCGCTGGGAAGAATGTGGATAATAGGAAATCGCAATATTTCTTTTTGTGTTTTCACTGCTGACGGTTTTATCCTTACATCTGCCCCATGTCCGGCACAGGGTGGTGGACCGTCTGGGGCCACTCTCCCTCTCTCTCTGTCTGCTCTCCTCAGTGGCCCTTCCCTTATGGGCACAGCAAGCTGCCCGGAAGGTACTGCAAAGCCTATTTACTTTTCAAGGACACAGACAAGGAAAGTTTACCTTATAAGTGACTGAAGACGGGGTGGGAGCAGCAATGTAGTTAGAGAGGCTCCAACCAGCCATTTACATGAATCTGATGTCCTGGCATTCTGGCAGTTTATTTACCAAGACGACGCCACATCAAAGCAATACGTGGCAATACGTGGTTCAGAAACTAGGATTCGAGAGCTTTTGGCCTAAGGTGAAAAGCTGGAAAATCCACACAAACATAGGTGTCATAGTGTTGGGCGAATTACTGTTTTTGAGAGTAAATTGAAAAGCAAAACCATATTCTTCCCAATTATCTGAAATAAATATTACACAGAGTTATTTGAAAACAAATTCTTGCTTTCTCCTTTGGAATCTGACAGTGTTTGTGACTCCAGAACTTTCTCTCTCTGCTTCCCACTTTTCTCACCGTGGAACCTCTCATGTATAGCTCAGCATTCCTTGGAGAGCCAGGACAGGATCCCCAGTTACCTGGGATGAGAAGAAACAGCCACACCCTGTTAGACTACAATCCTGCAGGACCATGGACAGCAGCACAGTTGGGGTCGGCGACCCCGTCACAAACTCATGTCTACAGCAGTCACCATCTGTTTTCAGGTCTGCCTGCCCCTGGCTATTGGCTACTGGGAAGCTCTGGTTTTCTCTTCTTTTTATATTTTCTTACCGTGCCTGTACATGTGTTTGTGTGTTTCAATTTATGTACAAATGTCCGTTTTTTAGATAGAAGTCCCTATTCTGCCAACCACTTTTCTGTGAACTTGGGGAAAAGACTTCACATTTTTTCTTAGCTTTTTTTTTTGTCTGTAAAATGAGAATAATAATATTCTGTCAGTGTATGGCAATACTGAGATAATTCATGAACACATGTTGACAAGTGCCTGGTATACAGAAAGTGCTCAATTAGTATCAATTGTTATTCTCATCATGTCGTTCATGCCTTAGGTTCTGACTTGCTCCGCCATACGTTTCCCATGGCCTTTAGGTGGATATAGTTCTTTGAGATGGCAGCTCTTTCTCTGTCCCATGTGCATACAAGGACACTCCATTGATCTGTGAATGAGGACGCTTACTGGACAAATATTGGCACAGAACTCAATTGCCCCGCCAGAGAGCAGGCACCTGTATGTCCACTTTGCAGAGGGAATCACACGCCCTGCAGAAATGTAGAACGAGAACACTAAGCAACTCTCCATCTCGTTCTCCCGTTCCCAGTGGCCAGTGCTCACATACTTTTGTCATATGATCAAATAAAAGGCTCAAATCTTACAGTGTCATTCAGAAAGGACCAATAAACCTGCATCTGTAAAGGTGGTTCAGAACCTGAACATTTTCCAACAGATTAGGAGTATTTAAATACTATCTTTGTTTAGTTAAGTATTGGTTTAATATGTAAGTGTTGTTTCTACAAGAGCCTTGAGATAATTTTTTTAAAAGAGTGTTTTAAAGTTTTCTAATTTTCTGGGATTCTGTCAATTGATATGTGTTAGCTTGGATCGCCATAACAAAATACCACAGACTGTGGCTCACACAGTGGAAGTCTATTTTCTCACAGCACTGGAGACTGGAAAGTTGGAGGCTGGAAGGCCAAACACAGGTGCCAGCAGGGTCGGGGTCTGGGAAGGATCTCTCCTGGGTGCAGCTGCCATCTTCCTGCTGAGTCTCACATGGTAAAGGGTGGGCAGTGGGAAGGGCCCTCCTGCCTGTTCTCATAAGGGCACTGATCCCATTCACAAGGGCTCCTGCCTTGTGATTTAATCATCTCCCAACGTGCCCATCTCCAAACTCCATCAGAGTGGGGGTTAGGGCTTCCATTTATGAACTGCAGTCCATACCATGATAGTTTTCAGGATCTCAGGCACTCAACATGGGACATTTTATTGATTATGCAACTCAGCTCCATCCCACTAGAATAGGACAGGTAGAATGTAGAGAAGCAAACTTGGAAGGATTGATGCTTCAAATTGTTAAGGCAGAGGATCTTCCTTGAGCCACAGCTGAGCAGCTCTGTCCAATAGAGCATTTGGCATTTAGGGTCTTGTACCTCGGAGGAGTCACAGTGCCCCTGACTTGTTGAGATGCACAGGGAGTGCTGGCCACCTCTAAAGGCAACCAAGACTCCCCATGGGGGTTAGGGCAATTGCTTTGAACCCTTTCTTCTTTTAGATGAGTTTTAATTAAAAATAATTTTTTTTAGAGACAGGGTCTTGCTCTGTTGCCCAGGCTGGAGTGCAGTGGCAGGATCATCGCCCACTGCAATCTCGACCTCCTGGGCTCAGGGGATCCGCCTGCCTCAGCCTCCCGAGTGGCTGTGACCACAGGTGTGAGCCACCGCGCTCAGCTTCCAAGCGATTCTTTACTTCTCACATTCTGGTGCCACATGCTCAGGCCCATTTCTCTTACCTGACTTCCTGCTACTGACTCCAGAATTTCCACTAGGATTCAGTGTCACTGATATTTTATTTCAGACGTCTAAGAACACCGACTTTGCTGGCTTTCAGCACCATGTATTTTCTCTGTTAAGAATGCCTACTTCAGCTCCAAACCCAGCACCTGGGCGGCATCTTCTCTAGGCTGACTCTTGCCTTCCACTTTGGGAATGGGAAGATGGGGGGAAATTAGGACTCCTCAGTTTGTTCTGTTTCTTTTTTGGGGAAGGACTCATGTCCTGTGATCCTTCGTGCCATTGTTTGATTGCCCAGGAATGGAAGATTATAATCTGGCCTTTTCTGTTTTCAGTAGCAGGTGAGACCCTGGACTAGTCACATTCCCTCCTCATCCTGCTCTCTTCTGGCTTCTGCAAAGAAAGTTCATCTGATTATGAGTTAATCAATCAGATTAGTTAATGATTGCATGTTGACTGAGTGCCTTCTGTGTTCACATATTTGATCTGGTTTTCATTTATCCAGGTTCTCTCTCCCCCACAATTACCCATGTAAACTCTTTCTATTTGGGGTCCCACTTCTTACAGGAAGCCCTCCCTGACTGCCTGGGGGCAGGGTACACCTCTTTCCCTGGTGCTGGGCTGTGCTCTGCCTGACTCCCCACTATACTGTGAACTCTACGAAGGGAGGACCCGGTCTTGATCACTGTTATCCCTGTCCCCAGGACAGTACTTGATAGGTGTAACTAATAAGTGATCAACGAATGCTAGTTTGAGTACATGAGCAAAGCCAATAAACTCCTTGAAACTAGTGACCAGAGTCTTATATATTCATAACTCAGCATCCTCACACCTCATGTGTTTCTTGACATAAAGTTTATGCATTTGAATTAAAAGTGTAGTTTTGGTAACATCACTGAAATTAATAAAACATCTTTTGGATACCACGTTAACCTACTGTGCTTTGGCAAGATATATTTTTGTCACGCAATTTTAGTAATACTGAGAAACTTGCTATAATTCATGAATTTTTTCCAAAAAGAATCAATAAGATGCTCTAGATATTTGTAAGCCTGGATGTAGATAAAGTCTTTACAATTGCTCTAGACCCAGGGTTTTCAAGAAAGAGTGATCTACCCCCCTGGAAAACTTCAGTGATGCTTGGAGACATTTTGATGGTCCCACCAGGAGGGGCTCACTCCTGGCATCTAGTGGGTGGCAGCCCGGGCTCTGCTCATCACCCCACAGTGCAGGGCAGCCCCACAGCAAAGAATCACTATCTCCAGAGGTCAACATTGCTGAGAGAGAGAGGTTCTTGTCTATATTGAATGTAATTCATCATGATATCTCTTTAGTTCCTTCTCTTTTTATGTAATGGATTAAAAGTGATAAGGACAAGTTCTTCTCTTGGCTAAGTTGGAACAGTTCCATTTACCCCACTTCCTCCCTCTCATAGATAAACAATCCTGGCCATCACACCACAGGCAAGCATGGGCCCCTGAGGAGCGCCGTGAAGGTGGAGTTCCCAGGCCAGGGCCTGGGACTGGAGGAGCGACGTGGCAGTGAGTTCCCTGGTCATCCCTCTTGCCTCCCTCACACCTGGGAGCTGGGTAGGGCCCTGCAGAGACCTCTAGCCCAGAACCACTGACAGGTACAGACAAGAAATTTCCAAGAAAAGGCAGCTCCCCTAAATCACAGGTGGCAGAAAGGGTGGTCTAGCAACAGGAAACCGCACTTTAGCCACACACAAACCGAGAAGCAGAACCTCCTCTTTCCTCCTTGAGATTTCAACAGGTCCTTCCCCATCCTCCTGTACAAGTGGCTGCAGTGCTCTGGTTCTGCCTGGCAGCATCTGTGGGGCTGAGCACAGGGATAATCTCCCAAGTCCCAGTTCAGCAGGGCCCACCAGAGTTGGGCTCATGCCCCCACTAGAAAACAAGCCAGCAGTGGGGTTCAGCACTCTGCTTCTGCTGGGGTGGGGCAGTGATGCTGATAGGGAGTGAACTTCTTCCCTATTCACCCACAGCAAGGCTCGGGGGTGCTGAGGGGCCCTGTGGGAAACAGACACAGAATGCCACCCAGGCCCTGTGCTGCACCTCAATGTACTGACTGCCTGCTAATAACAGAAAGCTTGATAAGACTCAGAGTGTCATGATATAATATGCAGAATATCCAAGATACAACCAAAATCACTTATCATGCTGTGAACCAGAAAATCACAATTTGAACCAGGAAAGACAATCAGGAAACCCAACACTGAGATAAGTCTGAGGTTGAAATGATCAGACAAGGATTTTAAAGCTTCATAAAATGCTTCAGTAAGGAGTTACAAATTCTCTTGATATGAACAATAAAGCAGAAAATCTCATCAAAGAAATATGTCATATAAAAAGAACCAAATGGAAATAACAGAACTGAGAAATAGAGTCACCAAAATAATAAAATAATAATAATAAAAAGAACCAGCTTTCTGGATGGGCTCAGTTGTAGAGTGGAGATGACAGAGGGCAAGATCGGTGGACCTGAGTGAGGACAGGTGAGTGCCATTTACCCCAACCCAACAGCAAGGAGCACAGGCAGACAACGCTTAAATGCAGCAGAGACCTGTAGTGCAATAACACAAGAGCTACCATCTGTGTCCTTGGATTTCCAGAAGGAGGGAAGAGAGAGAATGGGCTGAAAAAGTATTTGAATGAATTAATTGCTATTTGGCAAAAGACAAAATCACAGATTCAAGAAGCTAAACAAACCCCAACTAGGATAAACTCAAAGAAATCCACACCAAGAGACATCACAATTATGCAAACTAGATATCTCCTGAAAACTAGAGAGAAAGAGGGAATGACATTATCCACAAGCCACAGCCCCGAATGTCAGAAGATTCCTGATGCAAAACCAGGAGGACGAGAGGAAGCAGCACAGCGCGGTTCAAGTCCTGAGAAGAAGAACTGTCAACCCGGAATTCTACGTCTGGTAACAACAGCCTTCAGACGTGAAGGCGAATCAAGACACTCTCAGATGAAGAAAATCTAAGACAATTAGTTGCTAGAAAGTCCACCCTTAAGGAATCGCTAAAGGAAGTTCTCCGAACAGAAAGGAGATCACAACAGAAGAAGACTTGGAGCTTCAGAGAGGAAAGAAGATCAGAATGGGTGAAAATAAAGGTAAACATCATATTAGCCTCCTGAGTTTCTTAAAGCATACTTGATTGTTGAAGCAAAAATGATAACCCTAAGTGATGTGACGTCAGTGCATATAGGAAAATAACACAATTCTATTGAAAGGGACAAATAGAAGTCAGGCTTTAATACTTGACTCAAAGTGGTAAAGTATTAATACCAGTAGGGCTGCGATAAGTTACGTATGTATGTCGTACTACCGAGCAGCAAAGAGCAAAGCGATGCAAAGTGGTATACTAAAAACACTACAAATAAATCAAGGTGAACTCCTGAAAATCGTTCAGGTAGCCCACAGGAAAGCAAGAAATGCAAAAACAGAGAAGCAAGCCAAAAACAGATAAAACGGCTGTTATAAGTCCTTACAGATTAATACTTACTTTAAATGTAAATGGTCTAAACAGAACAATTAGAAGTCAGAGGCTGGCAGAGGAGATTCAAAGGAAAAAAACAACAAGATTCAACAAGAGTCTGTCTAGAGGGAACTCACCTCAGATACAATGACATAGGCAGCCTGAAAGGAAAAGAACACCAGTTTCTTACAAAACTAAACATGTGTTTATCATAGGACCTAGCAATCGCATTCTTAGGCACTTATCCTAGAGAAAAAAAAATATAGTCACATAAAAACCTGGACATGAGTGTTCCTAGCAGCTTTGTCTCTAATAGCCAAAACTGCAAACAACTTAAATGTCATTCAGCAGGTGAATGAACCCTGATCCAGCCATATTGCAGGATACTACTCAGGAATAAAAAGGCAAAAGCTACTGATCCATGCTGCAACTTGGATGGATCCCAGAGGGCTTGTCCTGGGTAGAAACAGTCAGTCTCAAAAGTTTTATATGTATGATACAATTCATAGAGTGTTTTTTTTTTTTTGAGGCAGAGTCTCGCTCTGTCACCCAGGCTAGAGTGCAGTGGCGGGATCTCGGCCCACTGCAACCTCTGCCTCCTGGATTCAACCAATTCTCCTGCCTCAGCCTCCTGAGTAGCTGGGGCTACAGGTGAGTGCCACCATGCCTAGCTACTTTTTAAATCTTTAGTAGAGATGAGGTTTCACTGTGTTGGCCAGGCTGGTCTTGAACTCCTGACCTCAGGCAATCTGCCTGCCTCGACCTCCCGAAGTGCCGAGATTGTAGGTGTGGGCCACCACACTTGGCATCATATGGTATTTTGAAATGACAACGTTACAGAAATGGGGAACAGATTAGTGGTTTCCAGGGGTTGGGGACTGGGACGGAGGTGGCCGAAGCCATACAGGGCAGCTCAGGGATCCTGGTGAAGGAGCTGTGCTGTACACTGACTGTGCTGGTGGTCACAAGAATGCACCACTGAGATAAAATTGCACACACAGGCAAGAGTGCAAGTAAAAATGGTGAAATCTTGAAAAAGATCAGTGGATTTTGTGGATATTAATTTCCTCTGTGTGATATTGTTGCACAGTTAAGCTAGAGGTTATCACTGGGAGAAACTGTGTGAAGGTGTTCTCAGAATCTCTCTGTTCTAGTTTTTATAACTGCTTGTGAATCTACAGTCATCTTAACATAAACATTTGAAAAACTATTAAAAAAGTACATTTTTAATTTTGCAGTTTGTGTGTTGTAGAAACTCCAGAATGGAGCCACTCTCGTTACAGTGGCTGGTCCATCCGCCTCTCCAGCACCAGCCTGGGCTCTCTCTGGCTTCGGGTTGTGTTGCCAGGATTTGCCTCAGCCATAGCACAATGTGTGCCTCGGTGTCCCGCAACCCTTGTTCCACCACTACCTCACCTGTGTAAAACCTTGGCAGAGAAAGCGAGGAAACGTCGTGGTGCAAAGCCTGTGGAGAGTTTGCCGGCTTCGAAAATAGGTGCAGTTTGATGCAAAGCCCT
Organism: Rhinopithecus bieti; assembly: GCF_001698545.2. NCBI lineage: Eukaryota > Metazoa > Chordata > Mammalia > Primates > Cercopithecidae > Rhinopithecus > Rhinopithecus bieti. The sequence continues at coordinate 4,695,207 of NW_016841755.1, read as the reverse complement.
CATCAGCCTACCATGGGGCAGAATGCCACTGTGAGGCTTGTACTAAAAGTCAAGAACCGTGAGATCCAGCTGTAGTCGGCCGCTGGCTGGGTACCCCTGGGCAGATCCCTCACCTCTCTGGGCTGTAAAGAAAGCAGCTGAACCCCAAGAGCCAGCTCCTCAGTCCCCTTAGAAGAAAACAGTCCACGATTCTGTAAATCCTTGAGAGTTTTTCCGGGGGATACACTGGTGTCATCTTCACCAAGCCCTGTCGTTGGACCAAGGAGAACAGGAAATTTCCAGTAATTACAGTTTCTACTCAAATACAATTGCTGGGCCCAGGTTCAGTCATTTGTGGCACAACCTGATCAACATCATCATCCTATTTTTGGATGTGGTAAAACCAGCCACGTGCCTGCATTTTATAGTCAGTCAACCCTTGTGCCGTAGCCTCCGTAGCCTCTGCCTATAAGAGTCTGCCTTCCTTCTAGGTGCTTAGAGTTGAAAGTGCTTGCAGTCTTTAGAAACCACTTTCGCCCAAACACTTAGCATTTGGCTTTGTGCAGGTAATTAGGTGCAGGTCACAGAAGGCATCCACAAGCTTCCCCTTCCCTGCAACTCTGGATCTGGCAAAATAGAAGTTAGAAAATTCTGTATATTAGTAGATGAAACATGAGCAGAGAACGTGAATGGAGGCAGAATTCCTGAGGGACCTCAACAGCTCACTTCACCCACAGCCCTGCCGGGCTCCTGAGGCCACGCCAGGTGCTGGTGTCAGCTGCAGTTTCCCAGCAATCTCAGGTCCCTGTGGCCTGAGGGGACCTGCGTCTTGTAAAAGCCGAGGAAGATCCTGTCCCCGTCACCCCCTGCCTTTCTTCTGTGCCTCCTCTCATTTCTCAGGCTTGGAAATCCCCCCTTTCCCTCCTGGAGGCCCAGGCTCTGCAGTACTGGCTGCCCGCCTGCCTCCCTTGTTCTGCTCTGCCGCGGTCCCACTGGGAGGTCCCACTCCTGATGGCCACTGTCCTGCTGTCCTCTGTGTTTTCTGGCTTTGCCAGAGCTTTGGTTCCTCGCCCACAGGACTGAAAGAGCCCCTGAGTCCTTCGTGGCCCAGCTCATGTGGCTGGCTGGTCACAGAGACATGTGGAGACTGTGCAGTCAGCAAGCTCAGGTGTGGAGGTGGCAGATGGCGACGTGCTCAGGGCAGAATGCGATGGGCTCAGAATCCTACAGATGCTCAGCTCCCCCTGTGCAAGCTTGCCCCTGAGCTCTGTCTCTCCTGGAAAACCCTTCTGTGATGCTTTGTTAGATGTTCGTTCTCTTTCTCAAACTTCCCACTAAGTCTGGTAACTTTAAATATCTTTTGAGAACAAACAAACCTATTTTCTCTTGATTGAACTTTAATTTATGCTATTGTTTGACTGTTTGGTTTTGGTAGTTATAAGGAATATCAGAACGTTTTCCTGCAGTTGATGAATTTTTGTCATTATGTGGAAGACAAGTCAACTTGACCAAGGCGTTAATGATGACGTTTGCTATCACGGAAGGTTGGAGACGTCTCTCTTCGCTTGAGGCTGCCATGAGAACACTTTATCAAATGTTACACAAAAACCGGTGTGCATTCAGGCAGCTGGCGCCAGCTTCTGCCGGATCTACCTGGAGCAACCCTCAGCCCAGGGTTTCACCATTAGATTCAGGACCTATTTCTTCTTCGTGGGGACGGACTTTTTGGATTCAGTGGTAAACTGGAGGAAGTAGTTCTCGTTGTGTCTCAGAAGATCTTCTGTAGTTACTTAAGCACACACACACTACATACACACACATACACACCACACACCCAACACATACACCCACACACACCACACAGCACACCTCTCCAACACACACACCATACACACACTACACACACACACCACATCCCCAACACACACTGCAACACACACACCACACACACACACTACATCCCCAACACACACCACACCCACACCACCAACCACACAACACCCACACACACCACACAGCACACCTCCCCAACACACACCACACAGTCACCACACCCCCAACACACACACATCACACACACCCAACATGCACACACATCACACACATACACCACATCCCCAACACACACCACACACACTGCAACACACACACCACACACACCACATCCCCAACACACACCACATACACACACTGCACACACACACCCAATACACACACCCCCACACACCACACACACCACACAGCACACCTCCCCAACACACACCACACACTCACCACACCCCCAACACACACACATCACACACACCCAACATGCACACACATCACACACACACCACACCCCCAACACACAGACATCACACACACCCAACATATACTGCACACCTCCACACACACAACACACACCCTCAACACACACACACCACACACCCCCAACATGCACACACACTACACACCTCTAACACACACACTGCACACACACCCCCACCTCACAAACACACCGCACGTAGCCGCCATGCCTCTGTCCCGCCTCTGCAGTGTAAGCAGTGGGCGAGCACAGGAAGCCTCGGTGACCAAAGCCGCATTTCACGGCCACCACGGACTTTCTAACGAGTTAATTGTGTCCTCTTTCCCTGGATGCTGAAGGCTGCCTGAGTGCTCCTGTGAACACGCAGGGGACACAAAGAGAAGACGACAGGCCAGAGCCCTGGGGCCAACGTGGGCCTTCGGCAGGGGCCAGGGAGGGGTGAGGGCCGGGGAGCGCCCTGCGGCCTGGCGGGTCCCGTCGGAAGAGTGGTCCCCGGGCGGTCCCCTGGGCGGTCACCGAGCTATCTCCGGCAGGTGAGCAGCCGCTGGCGTGCGTCTCGCAGAGAGCAGGCACCCTGAGTTGTGCTTTCTCTGTGAAAATAACCCCGGAAGCGAGCTTCTTCAAGTTCCCACACTAAAAATATTCAGGAGACACAATTTACAAAAAAATCTCTTTCACTGCTCAAAAGCACTTTTTTTGGTAATTTATACTAAGCCCTTTAGAATTGTCATATTGGCCTTTTATTAGTAACCTTGACAATATGATTAGACTCCAAAAAATGTCTACTTGTTAGTGAATAGCTTCCATTCTCTAAACTTTAAAGGGGCTGCCCGGGTGTGACCAACGCATGCTTCATTTTTAAATTTTTTTTTGCAACAGCAAAGCACAGATGATAGTGAAATATATGTTTAGGTCAAGCGTTCAATTAAGCATTCAATTAACAGTTAAATAAATTCGGTAGTAGTATAAATTTATTTTGACAAACCATTTGGATGCCATAATTTGGGAAGAACTCTAACTTTCATTTTCTGGACTGGAGTTATACTTTATAGTTATAAAATAGAGTTTTATAATTATAGAGCGAACTTTATAATTGTAAAATCATTTTGTTAAAACATAGAGAAAACGTGAGTTTTAGAAACGCTTAGCTTATTTTCTAGTGGCAAAAGTCTTTGTCCTTTTAAATGTTATTTCCTCTTAATTGTGTGTTGAATCCCATTTACATTTTGTTTAGATGCAGCTACAAATAGTGTAAAGACAAGTTGCTAAAGTTAAATTGAGACAAATCTTTACTTATTTTGATGACAAGAAGACAAGGAGATCATTAGTTATATTCATTGAAATGCATTTTGTCAACATTGATCAAGCCCAAGTGGCCAAAAAAAAATAAAATAAAATAAAATAAAATAAAATAAAAAAGAAAGAAAAAGAGAAAAAGAAAAAGAAAGAAAGAAAAAAAGAAAGAAAACCCAGAACAAACAAACAAAACAAAGCAAATCTCCCAAACACCAACAACCCGAAATCAAAGCTCAAACTTTAACCTTCTGAGAGATCTTGTTGTGTTTTTAAAAAGTCCCTGATATTTTTATGCGCCCCCCCCAGCCCCTTCTCTTCACTGCCCACATGTTATTTAAATGCTGATGATCTTGTTCATGGTAATTTCGATGAGCCGCCGCAGACATATAATGCTCCCTCTTTTAATAGGTGCAAAGTGAGTTATTGTCACAAAGCAGATATGAAAAAAGGACGTGAAAGGGAATCTTGCCTAATCTCTGTAATGCGGGCTTGGGAGGGTGCTAACATGGTCACCTGAATTATGCATGTCTATTGTGTTCAAATATCATAAATCGGTGCATGAATACCCTCCAAATCATTTTCAGTTCGTGAACATTTATATACAGCGCTCTTGAGCACTGCAAAGACAATTAGTCATATTTGTATGCCGGAATTAATTGAGAGTGAGATGCGGGAGGCAGAAGGAGAGAACAAAGAATGCTTTTTGTCAGTTCCTCCAACTGACAGGGATAATTAGATATATGAAATTGAAATTCCTCAGCAGGGGGTTTCTGTTGACAATGAATTTTCTTTTGATTCCATTCTGTTATTCTTTTATGCTGTCATCTGTGGCAATTTGTTATTCAGCTTGAAGCTTAAAAAAGCAAAGCATTCCGCTTTTATGAGTAGATGATGTCAGTTTGTACACTGCTGGGAAATAGATATTAAATGTAATCTTTAAACTAAAAAAAAAAAAAAGAAAAGAAAAGAAATAAAATAAATCAGTTAAAGAGACAGTGTGCTGTTTACCCAGCCTGCAGAGAAGAAACTTTATAAGAAATAGTCAGAACTTGTTCGGTGGTATTTGAAGTTGTTCAAGCTCCATTAATCTGGTGCCTTGACTGCGGCTTGAACTATTTTTCTAAGGGGATGCAATTTAATGCTGGAAACTCAAGTATGCAATGCCAAAGTGGCACTAGACGCTGTTGCAGAACGCTACTCTTCTCTTTCTTAATCTCATTTTCATTTGTCACTCTGTTCTGTCTTCACAAAACCAAAAGCGTTATTCACAGATTATCTCTTTTTTGTTCCTTCCGAATCAAATGCTGTGGATCTAGAGTATTTGTAGGAGAAGACTCTAAGAAAACCTTAGACCAAACCCCCCAAATACGGTCTGCATATATTATTTATCCAGACTGACTGGCAAACTTGATTGAGAATATTTTCTACATTAGACTTCAAGATAATGGCCCATTTACGTTTCAGCTCATTAACTCTTGGGGTCTTTTCTTTTGCAGAAAGAGCCTGTCTTGGTGTTGGTGTAACAGAGACCTGGTCCCCACTTCATTCCTCGGACTCTAGCTACTTCTGTGAATGGTGGGCAAGGTTTTCACTTCCTTGAGCCTTTCTCTCATCTCTAAAGAGACGGTTGGAATTGCTACCCCTCACTGCTGCTGCGAGGAAGGATTTAGCATAATGCCTGGCAGTAGGAATTGTAGGTGCATCTTAAAAGTGAGATCCCTGCACCCGTCCTTATGCATATCATCGCCTTTCTTAAACTTTCATTCATTCCTTCATCCTTTGCTCCCACCACTCATTCTTTTAAAGTGTACATATTGTCTAAGACCAAAGGTGCCATGGTTGATCCTGGAGTTGGAGTCGTGGGGAAAGCAAAGGTGGTCCTGGCAGGGCTTGGGGTCTGCTGTGGGCTTCTCAGAGTGGGTTTCGAGCACCAGCTGCATCCAGATCACCAATGAAATTTGTTTAAATGCAGTTTCTCTGGCCAGGTATGGTGGCTCACTTTTATAATTCCAGTGCTTTGGGAGGCTGAAGCAGGAGGATCACTTGAAGCCAGGAGTTGGAGGCTGCAGTGAGCTGTGTTCATGCCACTGCACTCCAGCCTGGGCAACAGAGCAAGACCCTGTCTCTAAATAAATAAATAAATGTAAATAAGCCCAATTTCATGGATCCCTCACCACAGAATCAGAGTATTTAAGGCAGAGCACAGAAGTCTGAATTCCATTACTGTCCAGGAGGCTCACATACATGTTAACACAAGTGGATTATCTGCTCCCTGGGTGGTTCACATACATGTTAACACATGCAGATTATTCACTCTCCAGGTGGCTCACATACATGTTAACACATGTGGATTATTCACTCTCCAGGAGACTCACATACACATTAACACGTGTGGATTATTCACTCTCTGGGTGGCTCACAGACATGTTAACATGTGGATTATCTGCTCCCTGGGTGGCTCACATGCATGTTAACACATGAGGATTATTCACTTTCTGGGTGGTTCACATACATGTTACACATGTGGATTATTCATTCTCTGGGTGGCTGGCATATGTGTTAGCACATGAGGATTATCTGCTCTCCAGGCGGCTCACATACATGTTCACATGTGTGGATTATTCACTCTTGGTAGGTATCTGAATCTCTTGGAATGTCTGTCTGACTGCAAGAGGAAATTAATGCTTCAACATTAATTTTCTACAGAGCTGGGAGTGAGACACACTCTGTCTTTGCTTCTGTTTCATTAATTGAAATGTTCATGCCGGAGCTGACATTTATTGGAGCGCCTTGGTCGTTTCCTGGGCACCGGTGCCAGCAGAGGAACATGGCTTCGGACAGTGGCACCTTCAGGGGCCTGGACGAGATCCACAGCAGAGGCCAGTGTCCATGATGGCACGAGTGCCTGGGATGAGTGGGAATGGGGAGCGAGCAGAGGCCAATGCCCACGACAGCATGAACACCTGGGATGAGTGGGAATGGGGAGTGAGTGCCTGGGATGAGTGGGAAGGGGGAGCAAGCAGAGGCCGATGCCCACGATGGCACCGCATGAGCACCCAGCATGAGTGGGAATGGGGAGCAAGAGCCTGGGATGAGTGGGAATGGGGAGTGATCAGGCACCTGGACATGGACTGTATTTTCCTGCAGTGGCCCTCAGGAAGAACAGAGATGGGCAGTGGGACACAGTGGGATGCGGTGGGACATGGTGGCTGCGTGGATTTCCATTTCAGGGTCATGATCAGAGAGACATCGTCCTTGGATGTAACACTTGGATTTCACCTTCGGCGCATCTCTGCACACATCACAAGAATTCTGGCTTTTTTCTTTTTTTGTTTTTGTTTTTTCCCTTTTCATTGTACTCGTTTTCCATTGAGCATCCTTAAGTTCTCCTGCCTCTGCTTCTTCATTTCATCCATGTCCAATCTTCTTAGAGTTTGGAAGGCTTCTTGTTTTCCCAAAGTGAAAGTTCCTTAATGAAAAACAGCACCCTGGTGACTGATTTAAAAGGAGCAACAACACAAAACTCTAATTTTCATCAAAAACAAAAATCTCATGGGATGTTGCCAACCTCGTGCCACACAGGACCCCACGGACGACGGTGTCACGTTGAGAGGACCCCACAGACGACGGTGCCACGTTGAGAGG
>NW_016841755.1:4657058-4687797 GCF_001698545.2 Rhinopithecus bieti | reverse complement strand
CCCCACGGATGACGGTGCCACGTTGAGAGGGCCCCACGGATGACGGTGCCACGTTGAGAGGGCCCCACGGATGACGGTGCCACGTTGAGAGGGCCCCACGGATGACGGTGCCATGTTGAGAGGGCCTCATAAACCAAGGAGACATTTATGCAAATTCCAGGAGAGAAGGCCAAGGATGGGAAAGGTCACCGTTGCTAGGAGACACAGTCGAGATGGAAACACAGGGCTGAACATAGGCCCATACAGAAAAGTGTTCTGGGGAGGATGGAATGAGTTTGAAACCAAAACAAAGGCCATCATTTTCTTCAGACTGAGTTAGGTTTAAAATGTTTACTTGTGTTCCCTTTGCCATCTTTTTAAAGTGCGTGATCAAAATCGTTGGACTTTTGCTGAGACGGAGTTTCGCTCTTTCACCCAGACTGGAGTGCAGTGGTGTGATCTCAGCTCACTGCAACCTCTGCCTTTACATTTCAAGCGATTCTCCTGCCTCAGCCTCCCAAGTAGCAGGGATTACAGGCACACACCACCATGCCGGCTAATTTTTGTATTTTTAGTAAAGACGGGGTTTTGCCATGTTGCCAGGCTGGTCTCAAACTCCCAACCTCAGGTGGTCTGCCTGCCTTGGCCTCCCAAAATACTAGGATTACAGGTGTGAACCACCATGGCCAGCCTGAACTTTCTATAGAGACAAGTTGGTATTGTTTTGTTTTGTGTTTTAGTCTCACAGCTAGGAGTTCAGAGGTGAGGGTGAAAGAGCTTGGGTTTGAGAAACAATGTCTTCTGGACTGTGGTTGGTCCCTGCTGGGGAGGGGAGGCAGGCAGTGGGGGAGATGCGGCCACCTGCGCTCATTCCTGAAGAGAGTGAAAACCCGTTCATGCCAGTGGCAGTCAGAACCCTGTGATGGGGCTCCTGGGGTGCTGACTGTAGCATCACCATTCACCTAACAAATGTTCAGTCCTCAGGCAGTGGCTGTGTGCCAGCTGGTCAGAACAGACTCTGGACAGGGAGATCCAACTGGCCAGAGTGGACGTAATAAAGTTTTCAAAGAAATTCAGTATGAGGCAAGTATCACCCTCAAAGCCCTCCAAGAAGGGCAGTGCAGCTTGGACTAAATAAGCTGGCATTTGGATGGCAAAGTCATTGTTATCTGTTTAGCAGTTGTCAGAATTGTGATGCTTTTGACCCTGCTTGTGGCCGGCCAGATAGCTGGAATAACGACAACATCTGCAAGATAAAGTCACGACCCATGGGTGGGCTGATTGATGGAAATAAAATAATCGGGATTATCCACTCCAGAGAAGAGAAAGCTAAATAAGCTAAGTCATGATTTAATGGTAGTCTCTCATTAATTGTGAGCAGTTTTGTAGATATCTCTCTACAATAGAACAGGAAAAATGTTACTTAAATTTTAGTAAGAAAAGCTACGTCGAAGACTTTCCCAGCAGTGCAGTTTACTAGCTTAAGAGTGATTACCACGGTGTCTGCAGATACTTGAGGTCAGCAACTTGACCGCAGAGGAGCCCGCGATGTGTGAGGGTCAGAAGGGCCCCTGTCCTCAGAGCTCAGGGTCTGATGGGCGAGGAGAGGCTGGAACAAATGGAACTGGAAGAACAAGAGAACCACAGCACTGGCTTCATGGTCAAAGTCGTGTTGGGGGCAGAAGGGAATCTCCAATGCCTGGAGGGGCAGGGAGGGCTTTGAAGGCGCTGATATTTAGGGCTGGTCAGGTAGGCTGGGACGGGATATTAAAAAGTTTTAAAATGGGAAGAAACCAATCTGGCCTATGGAGGACATTGGTATCGACATGTCTGGTGGGCAGGAGTGGGCTCAGGCTAGAGGCTGTTGCTACCGTCAGACTCAGAGTTGAGGGTTGAAGGCCCAGACGCAGACCCAGGCGGAGCTGACGGGGTTCAGTGGCTCACCAGACAGAAGAGAGGAAAGAGGACCTGGAAATCAAACGGCCAAAGTTGGGGCAGGCAGAGGGAGCGCTGCGCCCACCACCACCCCCTCCGACGTCACTGCTGAGGGCTTCATGTGGGAGAATGACCAGGAATGTTCACAGATCATTTCATCTTGGTGACACAATTGAGACAGAACACAGTATCTTAATCTTTCAGATGGGAAAACGGAAACTTGAAGTTAAATACTTTGCCCAAATTCACGTAACTTGGGGTTTTTCACCCACACCTGACTGATCTGAAAGCGCGTGATCTGAATGGGGTGTAAACACAGTCTGCAGAGGGCCGGCTCTGGGGCATGTAGCGGACGACTGGGAGGCTAAGCTTTGTGGAGATGGCGGCGGGATGAAGCCGGACAGGGGCTGGGCTCCTGAGATGCCTGTGGTACACGCCGGGTGGCTGGGCGTGTTTGGCACCGGCAGCTGCCCTAGAAGAGTGGCCAGAGCCCCTGTCCATGGCAGAGCTCCGGAAAGAGTACTTTAAATCTCACCACCTTCCTGGGAGCCGGAAGGAATTTGTTCCAATCCTCCGGCGAGACAAGGTAGCATTGCACCAACCAAAATTCTGGCATTTGAAGTTAAAACCCATCTGTGACTAGAGCAAGCTGCTCACCGATGACGGTCACTCACACTCACTGTTAGATCAGGTTCTTTGGGATCAGACACAATTTATCTTTGGTATCTGACTTTCTTCAGAGACAGAATAATTTAAGAAAATTAAGTTGTAACGATTTTTTTTCTGCTGTTTCAACAAATAATGACCCATTCTTGTATCCTCTCCTGACAATCCAAAGTGAAAGACAGTGTCGGATTTAGCCCAGCAGTGCTGAAGGCTCGAGTCTGGAGTCACCTCGTGTTGGACGCGTTGTTGGTAAGATGGTTTTCCTCCCGAGTACAATCCCAAATGACTAACTCAGAGCTTTGCGCCATGTTTAACTTTGGCTTTCTTCAGCGAACAGCATGATATGGTTTGGTTGTGTCCTCACCCAAATCTCATCTTGAATTGTAGCTCCCATAATTTCCCTCCTGTGGAAGGGACCTGGTGGGAGGTAATTGAATGACGGGGGCAGTTTTCCCACACTGTTCTCGTGATCAGGAATAAGTCTCACGGATCTGCTGGTTTTATGAGGGGAACCCCTTTTGCTTGGCTCTCATTTTCTCTCTTGTCTGCTGCCATCTAAGATGTGGCTTTCACCTTCCACCACGACTGTGAGGCCTCCCCAGCCATGTGGAGCTGTGAGTTCATTAAACCTCTTTCCTTTATAAATTACCCAGTCATGGGTATGTTTTTATTAGCAGCTTGAGAACAGACTAATACAATAAAACCGTATCAGTAGTGTGGAGTGCTGCTGTAAAGATACCCAAAAATGTGGAAGCGTCTTTGGAACTGGGTAACAGGCAATGGCTGGAACAGTTTGGAGGGCTCAGAAGAAGACAGGAATATGTGGAAAAGTTTGGAACTGCCTAGAGACCTATTGGATGGCTTTGACCAAATGCTGATTGTGATATGGACAATGAGTCCAGGCTGAGCTGGTCTCAGATGGAGATGAACAACAGGTTGGGAACTGGAGCAAAGGTGACTCTTGCAATGTTTTAGCAAAGAGACTCGTGGCGTTTTGCTCCTCCCCTAGAGATTTGTGGGACATTGAACTTGAGGGAGATGATTTAGGGTATCTGGAGTATCAAAACACAATGGACTATCAAAAACGCAGTGAAACAAATCAAACTTAGTCCATCAGCCACATTTTGATTTTTCCAGCGCTGTTTCATTGCTGTGTGGGCTGTCGTAAGATTAGGGTCAGGTTTTCAGCTGTTTCCTATAATCTGTTAATAGCTCGATGTGCATAAGCCACGGCAGGGCACAGAGACACTGCAGATTTCAGTGAACTTAGGGATAAGAAAAATCATACATATATAAATATATAAATATTTATACACTATTCTGTGCCAGTTTTTCACTATCAACATTCACATAGTTAAAAGCAGGTTATTATTTTATGAAGCTTTTCCTTTGAAAACGATGATTCTCATACTATTTTCGGGGCTGGCACCTCCTCTCCCCACAATGCTTCTATAACTGCCCTGATTAAGTTTGTGCTGATCTTACCCATGGGACTGCATTTTCTTTCAGGGAAAGGACTTTTTTTTTTTTTTTTTTTTTTTGAGACAGAGTTTCGCTCTTGTTGCCCAGGCCAGAGTGCAATGGTACGATCTCGGCTCACTGCAACCTTCACCTCCTGAGTTCAAGCAATTCTCCTGCCTCAGCCTTGCTAGTAGCTGGGATTACAGGCATGTGCCTCCATGCCCAGCTAATTTTTTATTTTTACTAGGGATGGGGTTTCTCCATGTTGACCAGACTGGTCTCGAACTCCCAACCTCAGGTGATCCACCCTCCTCAGCCTCCCAAAGTGCTGGGATTATAGGCGTGAGCCACCATGCCTGGCCGGAAAGGGCTGTTTCTTGACAATTATTGTGTCCCCAGATTTCAGCAAAAAAATGACTGCTGCATGGTAGGTCCTCAGTAAATAACTACAGAATGACTTAAGAATCCTGGTTATTTAAACTCAAGAAACAGGCACCGATGCCTCCTGGGTGTGACGCCCGTGTAGGGCCCTCTGCAGGGTACCAGCGGCAGCCAGCACCATCGGGGGAGTCCGTGCTGCTTGTGAATTAAGCAGGATGTGTCTGGGGTGATGGTCAGGACTCCAAACTTACCCCACGGTGTCTCACAGAGCATGGTGCCCAGAGCAGTGGCCCTGCAGGACACAGGTGCTTACGGTTAGTGGCCGCAACCGTCTTCCTTACGATGTTACTCTAAGGTGCTGCTCCGCATCCACCACAGCTGAGGACCTGTAGAACTTTCTAGTAAGATCTTGAGAAATTTCAAAGAGTACTCTGACTGTTTCATGGAGCTATAATTTTGAGAAAAAAAAAAGCTCGAATGAGAAAGTTGTTTGTTATAAACTTTAGATGATTTGTACCAGTGTTCATCCAACTGCCAGGATACTCTAGTAATTATCTTCATTTAAGATTCTGATTTAGAGTAACTTACCAATTTCAAAAATTCCAAAATGGGCACTGGACGGATGGTACAAAGTGTTGGTCAACTTTTGGGATACCTTAGCCAACTTCTTTAAACAGGAATGGCTACATCGTATGATCATATACTTTAATGGTGGCAGTTATCTATAAGGTGAAGTACAGGAGGGACTGTAGAGAGAAGTTAGCCCAAGTCATTTATTTTTATAAAGAAGGAAATTAGGCTTGAAAATTTGATCCAGGGAAGTATGAGATATCCCTGAAAGAAAAACTAAGCCTCACATTCTCCTTAAAGATTCTTGCGGAAAGGAAATATTCCAGGTTTATTTTGTAGCCCTTAGCTCAGAGGTTCTCTGTTGTTTGGATCATAGGAATATATGAGAAACATATTAAGAATGCGTGTTCCCAGCTCCACCCCGGTGTTAATTCAGGAGACCCAGGGCAGAGACCAACAGCCTTGTACTTAAGTGTCCACAGTGACTGTTGCGGACGGTTAGTTGTGGGGAATGCTTGCTGGTCCGGTCTCCCAGTGTCACTGAAGGCTCCCTGGGGGCTCCGTATGGGGGATCTCCCTGTGGGCTCTGTGCTGGGATGCGCTGGGGTGTGGACATGTTTGGTATAGGTCCTGAGGAAGCTCAGTGGTTGGTGCCTAGCTCTGGATGGTGCCTACTTCCCACTCCTGGTTCAAATGGAGCTATTTGTTCCATGTTTCTTTCCAGACCCCTTCCCTCTGTCTACTCATCAACTGATTCATCACCCTTGTCTGTCTGCCTATCTGTGTATCTATCATCTATCCATCTATCTATCATCTCTATCTCTCTATCTATCTATCTATCTATCTATCTATCTATCATCTATCTATCAATCTATCATCTATCTATCTATCATCTCTATCTATCTATCTACCTATCTATCTATCTATCTATCTATCTATCTGTCATCTATCTATCTACCATTGATTTCTTGATCTGTCCTTTTGGATATGCATTTAAATACTGCATGCATATACTTAAAGCCTCTTATGGTGAGGAAGTTAAACCTGCACAGGACGAGAGTGACCAGTAAAGCAGAAAGCATGGCTCAGATTCAATGAGTCAGGTCCTGGCTCTCTGGATTTGGAATGATTCTTTTTTTCTGGAGTGCAGTTGTGCAACTTTGGCTCACTGCAGCCTCAACTTCCCGGGCTCAAGCCATCCTCAGCCTCCTGAGTAGATGGGACCACAGGCACACACCACTAATTTTTTATCTTTTTGTAGAGATAGGGTCTCACTATGTTGCCAGGCTCCTAGGCTCAAGTGATCCTTCCACCTTGGTCTCCCAAAATGTTGGAATTACAGGCGTGAGCCATGATACCTGGCCTGGAATGAGTCTTAGTTCCTCTCAGACACAGTTCTCCATGTGCAAGGGGAGCGATGATATCTGCTTCTCATAAGGTTAAATATAATACATATAACACTGAGATTGACTGGGCCAATTTGGGGGCCAATTAAGTATGGAACTAGAAAACAATATGGATCCATAATTCACACTTTATACCAGAATAAATTCCAGATGGACAAAAAAATTAAGTGTGAAAAACGGACCATGAAAGTACTAGAAGAAACTATAGGGGATATTAAAAAATATTCTTAGATATAGAAGGATCTTAAATTATGACATAAAACTTTAGAAACTGGTAAAATCAGCTATATAACTTTTCTTCTTAGCCAAAAGACAAATAACAAACTGGCAAAAATATTTATAATTCACATAATAGGAAAACAGCTACTTTCCTTAATATATAAAGAGATCTTACAAATCAAGAAGAAAAGATCTGCAATGTAATGGAATAAAGGGCATAAGACATAAACTGTCTTAAAAATATGAATGGCTCTCAGACACATGAAAAGATACTCAGTTTCATTCTTAGTAAGAGAAAGTCACATGAAAGCTACACGGAGCTATCACTTTGTACTCACGGGATGGGCAAAGGTCTAAATGCTTGGTAGCACACTGCTGAAGAGATGACTTTGAAACAGCTGATGGGAGTGTCACTTGGTAAAACCTCTAAGGAGGTCCCTTGGCAAGAAGTATAAAAATTACACACGTACTCTTTGGCACAGTAATCGTGCCTTAAGAAATTTATCCTGTAGGCATAGTTACTTGTAAGCGAAGCTGACATTTTTTTTTTTAACAATTTACCATTAGATTGTGAATTAATTTAAATAAAAATGTGCCTAAAAAAGCAGCTCGAGTACTTGGCACAGACTGACCAAAGATGTGGGGTGGGGAGCATCCCTTATCACATTCTTTGGTTTTTCCTTGGCAAATACTGGTGGAACAAGACAAGCTGAGGATGTGTGAAAATCTGACCATGGAATCATAACATAACAACGCAGGCTGCACGTTACAGCAGGAGGCCCGACAAGCTGTTGTGCCAGTCACGTTCCCAAAACCATGGCCTCAACTCCAGTATGCCAAAACTATCCCCAGGGTTTTTTTTTTTATATCCTCTCCTGATTCATCCCTTGAGCATGTTTAGTATTTTTCTCCTCTTGTATTGCTTGCTGTGTTGGTGCTGATCTTGCAGGGCCATCTTACTGTGGATTAGGTGGTTGATGCAGGTCTCAGTGCGGGGGCACTGGTCTTGTTTCTTTTCCTCTCTCCTGCAGCTCCTGCTTGCCGCCTCGACCTGCTGGTTCACTCATGCAATCCGTTGATAACGATCTTGCACCTGTGGCTGCATGCCGCCGAGTCCTGGGCTGGCGCATGCACGTTCTCTGCACTGCAAAGTAATGTGGGAGGGCGAGCAACATGCCAGGAGGCGGTGAGTGATCATGCTGTCACGGGGCGCTGCCGTCGTCTTCCTTCTTCACCTCGTGTGTCTCATGTATGGCCGTTGAGGGGCTGAGTGATCATCTCTGGGACGGGTAGTCGAATACTGGAATAGGTGGGAGAAGAGGGCCCGCACGCACGCTCCTACGCGGCGGCTTGAGCTTCTTTTTTTTTTTTTTTTTTTTGTAAAAACAATAGTTAGGAAAGAAGTGAATGCCTTTCCACAGGAAACCCCGTAAATACCCTTTGGTACCACACCGTGGTCTCTCATTCTTATTTATTTATTTAGCGATCTATGCAAGGAACAATGCACATCTTTACCATCTTTACCAAAATGAGAAGGGTCTTTATAATTGCCGTGTGATGATGCCTTAAATGCTCCCTAGCAAAACGAACAAACAACAAAAACAGAAAGGTTCAGAGCAATGCGGCTACCATGACCTAAAACCTGCCGAAAACGAAACGAGGACCCAGCGCACCTGTGTAGGTATATTCCTGGAGTTTCCAGATGTGCGCAAGCCACTGTTACCACTGGGTGGCCCTGGGAGGGGAAGAGGGAGGCCAGCGGGCAGGTGTGAGGGAGCTTCACTGGGTACCTTCTCCTGCTTTTTGAACTTTGAAATATGTGAGTTATTATTTTAAAAGCTAAATAAACAATTACAAAGGATAATAAAATGGTAAGTTCAGAACAACTTATTCCAAATAAGGACGCCTCGTAATGTCCCTTGTGTGTGAGGGTGTTCAGAGCTGGAGCCAATGGGCAGAGCAGGGGATGAGGTGAAACTTACTTCCTTGATTTGCGTTGTTCAGACAAATACTTTTTAAAAATCATATAGTCAATTCTTATGTTCTTAAAAATAGTCCAAGTAATTGACCTAATTCCTCTTTCTCAGTCGGGTGTTATAGTTTTAGTGGTGCAATCTGTATACCAGTAAAGATACACTTTCCTCTCTCTGATGTTTAATCAATCATGATGGAAAAGTTAGACCATATTTCCACTCCTAAGTATTTTTTGTTTTATTTTCCCATGAATAGTATGTAACACAGCTGGTAGAGAATCCAGATACTTAAAATTGCATCTGTGTGAGTATTCACACTTTTTCAGGGAACATTTGCACTCGTATTTTTGAGGTCCTTCCTTTAGTTCTCTCCAGCATTTAAACACTTTCTCCATGTTTACCTAGGTGAAAAAAAAAAAAAAGCAGAATCCTAAGGTAGCCAAACACAGGATCATGAGCAGAGGGGAGAGGAGCTGCGTCTGAATTTTCTCTCCACCCCATCTCTAAGGCGGAGCTCTGCGCCTTGCAGTTAGTAAACAACAGACAATGTTTACTGGAGAAAGAAATGAGCTCCTTGCTTTGATGTGCCTCAGATAAAAAAAGTCTAAAGTGGCATCTGGGTAGCTCTGTTTTAAACAGAGATGGCTGCCTCATCCCTGTCTGCCTTCGCTGATGTTTGGATTTGTTTTGTTTCACACTCTGGTAGGAGGCTCCTACTCTGTGCCGGCCTAGGGCAGTGGGCTCTGAGCAAATGCTGCCCCAGCCCACACAGAGCTGAAGAAGCAGTTTCTCTCTGCCAGTCATAACTGCTCGCTGACAGCCCTGCTTCATCCCCCTGCTTCTAAGATCGTGCTCTGCAGTCACATAAGACACACTGGGTGGTGATGATCAGGGTCTCAAAGGGCACTCCTCACATGCACATCCTTCCCTGCTGTCTAAGTTTTGTTTTGTAAGTGTGCTGCACAGACGAAATCGCTGTTCATACAGTCCTTCTGAAGACCAAATTAAATCGCTGTTGCATGGCTCCGTTGCCACAGGAGTCACAGTGTCGGTGGTCTTCCTTCTCAGGCCCACCTGAGTGAGTTTGGTTTGCCACCTGAATGCCATCGGCAGCCTTTGTAGCAGGGGCAGAGTCTCAAACCTGCTGCTTTTTTGCTGGTCTGTTTTCCGAAGATGGAGCCTTCCCTGCCTGAGGGGCTCCCAGGCCCTACCTGGACTCTGGTGCTAAGAACAATTATTATCTTTATTCACATTTGTAGCTTATATCATGGTGCAGATTAAGTGGGATGATTTGCACCAAGTATTCCGTACAGTGCCTGTCAAGTGGTAACTTTCCATTTCTCTTATTTTTGTTGTTGTCTTGAAAAGAATGATTCTCCAACTTGGCCTGCAATTCCCAAACCCCCGCCCGTGGTGCTGACATGGCACGCTGTGCTGGTTCTGTGTGAAGTCTGCAGCATCCCCATCCTGGTCACTCTGGGAGATGCGGTGAGGCCAGTGCCTTTGGTGTGTTCTGCCGGAGACGGGACGAGTCACTGTCGCTTCCGCGTTATTTCTGGTGTTCCCAGGGCCTGTCATCTGGGAACAGGTCATGTATTCAGATGGGATATCAGTCTCATTTAGACATCTGGAAAAGAGAAAAAGCACATCAGCCTTTCCGTGATGGACCATGGAAAGTTGGCGTGGTTTGCGCAGGTGTCCACACTTGTCCATATGGGTGTGGTCACCCAACAGCCACCCGAAGAGGTCTGAAGGCAGGCGGCTGTCAGGAAGGGACATATTCGAAACATAAACCGGATGCCGCAGGAGCGAGGCCTGGACTCCCCAGCTCCCGTCTCCTCTCTCGGAAAGCTTGCGGTCAGGACGGCATCTGCTTCCGTGTTTCCTGACCTCCCACTTCCACTGCTCTCTGTAAACCTGAGGATAATCAATGGAGGACACCAGGTCCCTGCTACGTAAACTTCTGTTCTCAGAGTGCTCTGCAGAGGTGGAAGTTTTCTGTTAATAAATCAGCATCCAATAGGATCAGGCTGTCTGTATGAATCCTTCCAGCGGGGTCTCTCTCTGCCCTTCCAGAAAGTGCCCGTTTCTGTGCCACTCCCACGGCCCACACTGCATCTTCCAGAGACCACTCCTTGCCTGTCAGCTCAGCACCCTGGAGGGGCCGGTGGTGGGACAGGGTGTCCCAGGTCAGGAGGCCCCCCTGGAAGCTCCTTTGCTGACATTGGGGTGGTAATCAGACACGTAGGCAGTGGCGATGGCTGAGGCTGTACCCAGAGCCCGCGTCAGTGCTGGCCGGGACAAAACGGTGCCCTTGTGGGGTGGGACGGGGCCCCTAGAAGTGACTTGTTAATAAGTGGCTGGTCAGACGCCGCCCAAGATGGCTCTGTGCCAGCGACTCGGAGCTGGGGCTCTTGGAGCAGGTCTCTGTGGCTGGTGGGTCGGGCCTCCTGTCTTGGTGGTGGCTGCTCAGCCTTGGTGGGTGGGGTCTGGGCTGGGCCTGTGACTGGCCCTGTTGCTGTCACAAGGCTCCTCTCATGAGTACTTTGGGCTCACACCTACTGCTGACTTCCCCCTGTGGTCGCCCCCCTCCTGTCTGACCTGCACCTGCCTGGGGAGGCATTCTTTTCTTGCAGCTGGGGGCTGGGGTCTCTGACCAGGGGATCTGTCTCCTTGTGTCCTCAGTGGACGAGTGGCTTCTGGCCATAGCCCCCAACTCTGCAGGCTCTGTGTTTACTATTTTCCCCTTATACTTCTGAAATTCTGGAAATCCTGCACCAGTTCACCCCAAATCAGTCAAACAGAGCAGGAGATCTGAGTAACCTTCCTGCCCCAGGGGTGACAGGGCCTGTAGCTTTTCTACCCAGCTTGGGTTGATCCTGGCACCTGTTCCCAGGACCCATGGGCCCCTGAATCTCTTAGGTTGCGTTTGTGGAAGCAGAGAACCTGCTTTCAGGATATTCTGAGGGTGTGTCCTCAGGTCAGGAAAGGGAAGTAAAGAGGGCAGGAAAAGAGCAAGGTTGGGCTCCACCTGGCCAGGCCGAGTCAGTCCCGGGCACGGAGAGTCCACGGTGCCAGCCCACAGGCAGAGGCGGTCCTGAGGGGCCCTGTGTCCCAGTCCACGCCTGCTGCTATGACAAAATGCCACATGCTGGGTGTCCAAGAGACAGAGACATTTAGTTTTTACTGTTCTGGAGGCCGAGCATCTGGATCCGGCTGAGCATCAGGGCCCTGGCAGGTCAGCATCAGACGAGGGCCCGATTTCTGGCTCTCGGAAGCTCCTTGTCGCTGTGCCTTGTGTGGTGGTGAACCACGGGCCCTCCTTTCAGGCGGACACATCCCTTCCTTGAGGGCGCCACCCTCACGACCTTGTCACCTCCCAAAGCCCTGCCTCCTGACACCGTCACCTTGGGGGTTAGGACGTCAACAAGAAGTTTGAGGGACACATTCGGCAGCTGGTAGGCTGGTGTTGGCTGCGGTCACGGAGAGAGGCGCAGCCCTCTGGGGGTTCTGGTCAGAGCCAGGCATGTGTCCGAGTGGTTGGCCAGCAACATGGCTCTGGGGCAAGGTGGTGACAGCTCCCAGGCATGGGGTCCCGTGAAAGCAATGCCGACTCTCTCAGGACTTTGGGGGCTGATGAGGCCTCCACAGCTGGGCAGTCAGAGCCCAGATGCACCTGTGTGTGGTGGGGAGGGATGGGTGGTGGGGTACAGGTGTCCTTGCCATTCAGTTCAGCTGATCTAGACCTAGGTGGTCAGCACAACCTCAGGCAGGGGCTGGTGGCGGGGGCCCAAGGCAAGGTGGGGAACCTGAGGTGGGGAGCAGAGGGGGTTCTGGAGGGGGGAGCCCGAATGGGGAGCCCGAGGGGAGGGCCCTGGAGGAGGCGGTCAGACCCCAGCCCCCTCGTGACGCTGGTTAGAGGAAACTGTGAGAGGTGAAGTCCTGCCTTCAGCAGCGGACTCCAAAGCTGCCCCGCGTTGCTCGTGCCTGCACCGAAGCCGCCCCGTGTTGCTCGTGCCTGCAGCTTGTGCCTTTTTGTCTGACCTTGGACTGGAGAAGCAGCCACGTAGCCATGAAGAACAAAGCCGTAGGGCCCAATGGTGAGGGTTTGGGAGCTGAGTGGGTGTGTGCTCAGCGCTCACCTGAAAATCACGATAGCTGTTACTCCTTCATTCTGTTGTCATGAACAGGGTGGCACCCGATTGCCAAGACAGGTTTCCTGACAGATACACAAACGAATAATCCCTCAAACTGCAAGTCTGGATCTACAATATTCAAAGGACGGGAGGCAGGCATCACACTGTAAGTGATACACTTTATCTGGAAGACATACTTTGCCGTTACAAAGAGGTCAAAAGCACTTCATTAAAAATATATGGTCAGAAGAAAGAACCAATTATCGTTCACATGATATGAGTGATCAATATAATTAAGAAATGCACTCTCAATAAGAAGACTAATGAACAGTATATCCTAGCAGAACTGATATTGTATGGGCAATTAAATATTTATCAAGCATCAAAGCACAGCGAGATGCTACAGGATCCACAAAAAATATTTTGTTGCTAAGCAATCTATTCCAATACAATAATCCCACACGGCACAGGGAGGGTGTGGTCGATGCTACCGACAGGGCAGAAAACCTGAGCTCCAGACATTCGGATGAGGGTTTCCAAGTATTCCCATTTCTGTGCCAAGTACCCAAGGCATAATATTCAGAGAAAATCCAATTAATGAAAAGATCAGTCATATTATCTTATAACTGTGCCTCTTTGGTAAAAAGTATAGATTCTGTCCTTTTTGGAAACGAAATTGGATGGCGGGTTTGCTTAGAAGGAGGTGACAGAGCACCTTCACTGTCTCTCCATCTGAAAATAGAAGCAGAGGGAAGACGTAAGTCAGGTTTTTGGAAAACACATGAAGTGTTTTCTAAGATCAGGAGTGTGGCGCGAAGCGTTGATCTCACTTGGCTGGGGTAGAACTTGCCAGCGGCCGCCCTGGACGTTGTCCGCACCTCGGTGACTCAGTTCTCTGGGTTAACTTCTTTCTTTACAGCAGGATTCGGTGTTCTGGGTCTTCCCTGACACGCAGTGGCTCCAGGATCCTGGCGCCTCTGATCTGGGGCAGGGGGTGGGGGCACCATCTTTAATGCTGGACCCTGGGTCCTTCCCCTTAGGGGACTGACCAGCAAAAATAGCCTGCAGGTCATGCATCACAGTCACAGTCGGCTCCGGGGTAACAGGTGTGAACTCTGCCTCCACCACACGTGGGTAAGAAACTGGGCACGCAGCACCCGTCTAACACAGCCTTTCTGTGTCTAGAGAGAGGAGGACCGATTGGTAAGGGTCCCGAGTTCTTGCAATAGTCTGAGCTATAAAAATCATCTAGGCTTGGCACAGATATTTTGCAAAAGGTGGGAGGTAAGACTTGTGAGAATTTGCTGCCAAGTGGGAGGCGGAATGTGGAGGCAGCTTCCTCGGTGACGTTTCTGGAGCCACGTTCATTCACTCAGCTGGACGTCCACTGAGAAGCTCCCTAGACCAGAAGATAACGTCTAAGTCACGGCCTCTTCCTCCAGTCCCTCTTAGGTGGGGCCATGGGACAGGGTGGATGGCCTCTTCCTCCAGTCCCTCCTAGGTGGGGGCATGGGACAGGGCAGGCGGCCTCTTCCTCTGGTCCCTCCTAGGTGGGGCGGTGGGGCTGGGTGGATGGCCTCTTCCTCCAGTCCCTCCTAGGTGGGGCGGTGGGGCTGGCTGGCAGGGAGATGATGGCAGATGCAGGGGTCATTCACAGTGTGGAAGGGGCAGGGCTGAGATTGGGAGAAACAAGCCCTTCCTTCTGGGTGTGGATGCTGGGGAAGTCCAGAAGGCAGCATTTCAGCAGAATCTTGGCACTGAGGAGGAAGGAGAGGTGGGCTCAGGGGCAGCAGCGTCAGAGCCTCGAGCCTCTGGGGTGGGCGGTGGGGGGAGGGGTGAGTTGAATCTTGGGACCACACCTGGATAGCTGTCAGCAGCTGGGTCCCTGCTGGTCCCTGGGCACAGCCTCCCCATCACCATCACCTGGGACCTGCCCCACCTGCTCAGGCCCACCCAGACCCGCTGAGCTGGAGGCCGCCTGTTAACCGGACTCTCCGGTGAGTGCGAGCAGCTGAGACGCTCCGGCCAGCACCATGTTTGGCGGCTGCCCCTGTATTGGGGGATGATTCCCTGGAAAGTTCCTGAAGTGTCTTCAATCCTTTGCGGAGTAAAACAGAAGGGAATGTGGTCACCGAGGGCTTACCAACTCTTCTGTTTTCCATAGAGACAAAATGGAAAATGATCTCGAACACAGAAATGGATCTATTAAAATAATTAGGGCATTTCTGATGTAACAACAGAAACAGCGCCCTTAGCAGGGGGGTGCTCCCACCTCTTAGACATCAATCACCGTAACGAGCAGAGGCGCGGAACCGGAGGTGCCAGTTCTGATAGGGAAGAGGGTTTGTTTTCGTTTTTCCTTTACCAGCCCCTCGAAGGAGAAGACCTGCCTGCAGTGTCTGCGCATTCGGGACGACACACTCTGCATTCTATTACCTGGGATATCAAGGTTAATACAGACGCCTTTTATGACTGTTGTCCCCCAGGGACAGTTATGGAAATAAGGTGTCTGTCTCAGAGTCCTCTCAGTGAGGAAACAATGTTAAATAAAGAGAAATAAATAAATAAGTCTCAAAAAGTAACTCACAAACATTTTTGCAAATATAAAGTGCGTGAGCTATTGTATCCCGAGGGTATAGAATTAACTTGCACGATGATAATTTATATTTTATGCGAGTTTTATTTTTATACACCTGCTTTTCTTTGCAATTCATGAAAAAACATATTGATATCAAGGCAAATGTGCTGTCACGGAATTCATAATCGTGACTGGGAGATCTCTCATCACTGTGACATGTCTCTTTTATGCTAACTTTAGCAATTCAGAAAAAAAATACAGGTTATAAACAGCTAATAAAACTTCCCCATTTGTTAGTCAGATACGTTTTCTTCCCATTCCAGAGTCAAGTGGCTCTTGGCTTTGAGGGAAGAGCAGGAGTTGAAGGAGAGGAGAGGAGGTTGTGCGTCCAACCAGAAGAGCTACCTACCCAGCTTCCTGCCGGTTAATTGCGGCAGGTGTTGCTTTAAAGTTCAGTTTTGGGGGTTTCAAACTGTGGGTGTGAGAAACATCCAGGGTAGTCCATTTCAAAGTCTGAGTGTATCTGGGGTCGCAGAGTGTGGTGGGCCTGCAGAGGGTCAGCACCCTCTTTCTGTAAAGGGCTGAAGAGCTGAGATGTGGCCATGGCCGGTCCTGTGGCCTCGGCTACAGCCACTCACCTCTGCCTCAGAGCAGAGACAGCCACACGTGCGGCGTGGCCAACAGGAGGTCATCTGTGCAGCCGGATTCTGAACTGGTGGGATTCCCATGTCGTGACATAGTCTTCTTCCCTTCATATTTCCATGTGTTTAAAAACGTAAAAGTCATTCTTAGCTCATAAGCCAGTGGCAGGTGGGTTTGGCTGTGGCCATGGTGGGCGAACCCTGCTCAGAAGGCCCCGGAGCCTGGCTTTGGGCTCTGATTGTGTGGAGCGATGGACGCGTTGTCCACCAGAGGGGAAACTGTGCCTGCCTTGCCCTCCCGGTCTGTGACCCCGTCCATCTGATGTGGGGGCCGCCTCACCATCTCTGCGAAGGCTTGTTGTGGTGGTTTGGGGCTTCTGGAGAGGGGAGCCCGGGGCAACTGCTGTCAGCAGACTGGATTGAGTGTATTCTATTCCTCATCGAGAGATGAATGAGCTTCCAAAATCTGAACAACTTGGCAACCCATCAAGCTGCTGGACAGGGACCGAGTTTGCCAGGCAGGCAGGCAGGCCAGCTGCCCTCCCTTCTTCTTCTTCAGGGGCTGTGCTCCTGGCTGGCTGGGCTGGGCATCCAGGCACAGCGTCCACTGAGTGCCCTATAGTGACATGGGCCTCACTCCTGCTGCTGCCTGGCCTTTCCTCCAGGACATCTGCTCTGGCGCCCATCTTCGGACACCCATCTTCGGAAGAGGATGCAATGCCTACATCCCAGGTCAGGAGCAGCAGGCGCGTGAGGAGGGGAGTGTGTCCTGGGGTGGGGTGCGCATGCCTCATTTACGGCCATGGGAAATGCTCCTGTTAGAATCCGATGCCGTCCCTGATCTGACAGCAATGTGCTGGTTCCATAGGTGGGAATTAGGGAATATTTTGTTGTTTGGATGGCTTTGCCATCCCAAAGGTAGAAACCACTGCATTAAAAATCCTCTCTCTATCCATTTCCAACCCCTTCCCTCCCAACCCCATAACACCTCCACTGCCTCCTTCGCAAGGCGGCCTGCCTTGAGGATGAGGCTCTGACAGTTTTCACTTTGCAGAAAGTAGGGTGTCAGGAAGGGATGGGAGAAGCTGCAGTGAGGCAGGAGCATGAGCAGG
This sequence comes from Rhinopithecus bieti, assembly GCF_001698545.2. Classification (NCBI taxonomy): domain Eukaryota; kingdom Metazoa; phylum Chordata; class Mammalia; order Primates; family Cercopithecidae; genus Rhinopithecus; species Rhinopithecus bieti. The sequence continues at coordinate 4,670,740 of NW_016841755.1, read as the reverse complement.
GAAGGGGCTGAGGATGCCAGACGCCTTTGTCCTTGGGGTTTGCTTCCCATGTGTGAGTTCTCCGGGCAGATGGTGCTTCCTGTGTGAACTGCTCTCTGGGAATGGGCCAGTGACTCCAGGGAGGTGAAATAGCCGCGTGAGGCCTCCAGGGAGTGGGCGAATGCATTCTGACCTCTACTTTAAAAAGCATACAAGACTTCATACAGAGAAGGGGCTCCAGGAACCAGAGCCCAATGTCACACAATGGCAGTTGGCCAGTCTCCAAATTTTACTCCTGTAAATACAAAACTGTCACTTTTTAATTTTATTTAATTAAAAAAATCATGAACCACAGCAATAGTAGTTTTAAAACGGCAGATAAAGAACAAGGAAATGGTAGGATTCCTTCTAAGCTTTGTCTTGTGTGTATATTTGTGTTTAGACACCTATCTTGTACGGTGAAATCTAGTCGAATTATCTGATGGGGTGGTTAAGAGATTCATCAGAAATTTCTCAAAAACTAAGTGCGCACTGACACTCCCCAAGAGGGAGAGTGGCCTCTAACCCAGCGGCCCCCAACCTTTTTGGCACCAGGGACTGGTTTTATGGAAGACAGTTTTTCCATGGTTGGGGGTGGGAGTGGTTTGAGAATGATGTGAGCTCATTACATTGATTGTGCACATTCTTTCTGTTATTATTACACTGTAATATATAATAAAATAATTCTACAACTCATCATAATGTAGAATCAGTGGGAGTCCTGAGCTCGTTTGCCTGCACCTGGATGGTCCCATCTCAGGGTGATGGGAGGCAGTGACAGATCATCAGGCATTAGGTTCTCATGAGGAGGGTGCAGCCTGGATCCCTCCCATGTGCAGGTCACAGCAGGACTCGTGCTCCTGTTAGAATTCGATGCCATCCCTGATCTGACAGGAGGCGGTTATGGAGGGATGGAGAGCAGCTGTAAATACAGATGAAGCTTTGCTCACTCACCTGACCACGCCTCTCCTCCTGCTGTGTGGCCCAGCTTTGGTCCATGGTCCGGGTGCTGGGGACACCTGCTCTAACCCATGCGGATCAGGAAGGAGACCAGTATCCTTTTGAAGTTACGAGTGGAGATTCAGGCCTGGGAGGGTGGTTTGTTTTGTTCACTTGTAAGGAGGCCATCGTCAGAGCTGCCGGCCTGCCCTTGACACTTTCCCACTAACAGCCCACCCTGTCCTGTCCCTAACGAGGAGCTGAAGCCCCTCCTGCTCGCGAGGTGGCACTGGAGGCATCTCAGCTCCATCCAGGTCCCCTTTGCTTTGCACACGTTAATGATTTCATTCCCTGCTCCTGTGTTTGCTGCTGGTGACTGCATCTGAAATCGAGGCCGCTGTGCTCATGTTCCGCCTGCAAATCAGCCACATCCACAGCTCTGAGCATCCCGATGCCGGCTGGGGCTCCCGATGGGGATGGAGAACAGAAAAGCCATGCATGTCGCCCTCAGACCAAGGCCACAGCCGTGCAGACTGACGTCCACCCTCGCCTGCGGCGCTAGGGATGCTTCACATGCACATCTGTTTGCTGCTTTAAAGTAATCGGCATATTTATGACATCAGCATCTGCACTTCTCAGCCGTGTCAGGTGCCCTTCTTGGTTACTCGTAGGTCTCTGCAGTGAACACCTCCATTTCTGACTTTCTGTAAAACATTTCAAGATGATGTCCACTCATTTATTTACATAGTGTGCTATCATGTGATTTCACGGAATAGTCATCAACATGTCATTTACTACAGCCCTGAGATTCTTTCCGGATTCTTTGATTAGATGTACATTTCCTTTACAGGTTTTTTACACACACACACACACACACACACACATACACACACACACACAAAGCAGTGATCTTTAGCAGTTCCTTTCTTCCTTAGGTAGAATGGATCTAAAATTAGAACCCTCCTTGGCTGGGCACCACCTTCCACGTGTCCTGTCCCTGGTCCTGTGTGTTTCTCAGGGCCCGGGGTTTAGCTGCCTCCAACCTGAGTGCAGACTGAACATGGTGCCAGGGACGTGCTTTCTGAATACGGAGGCAGGAGAGGAAAAGGCAGGGAGAAGAGACAAGCAGAAAGGCAGCAAGGAGAAAAAAAGCAAAAGATGGAGAATTTGAGTACAGAACAGAGAGGCAGGCTGGTGGCAGGCTGTCTCGCATGACCGACAGACTCTGCCTTACCGTCTCTGCACCTGCTTCCCGAGCATTAGCATTCGTATCCGTATCGGTGAGAGTGTGGCAGGAGCTTGCATGGATCCGAGTTCCACGGCACTCGCTGGCTGAGATCTTGCCCTCCCTTTGCTGACATGGCCACTGCCTGGTGAAGAAGACAGTGTAGAATTAACAATAGCAATAACAGGGTCCCAAGTTAGAATTCTGGTGCAAAATGTTCACTTTTCAGGAAAAATAAAACAAAACACTCATGCCTGTAATCCCAGCACTTTGGGAGTCCGAGGTGGGTGGACCACAAGGTCAAGAGATGGAGACCATCCTGGCCAACATGGTAAAACCCCGTCTCTACTAAAATACAAAATTAGCTGGGCGTGGTGGCGGGCGCCTGTAGTCCCAGCTACTCGGGAGGCTGAGGCAGGAGAATCGCTTGAACCCGGGAGGCGGAGGTTGCAGTGAGCTAACATTGTGCCACTGCAGTCCAGCCTGGGTGACAGAGTGAGACTCTGTCATAAAAAAAAAAAGGAAAAGAAAAGAAAACATGAAAAGAAAGAAAAAACCTGAAGCTCAAGTTTTTCCTTTAGAAGCCAGAAAGATGATGTGTGTGGAGGATTAAAGACGGGAATACAAGTCCAGTCCCCTCCTGGGTCCTGGAAAGACACGAACCCAGGAGCCACCCATTGCACCCCGGGTCCCCCAGGTCTCAGCACTGCCGAGAGCTCATGCATTGCTGTCCTGGGGGTGCTCAGTCGGCGGCCGTCAGAATTCGGGGGCTTTGTGGAGCCAACCTGCAGAGAGAGAAGGGCCCCAATTTCCTGTTCCTCTGCTTGGAGCTTCCAGCAGAGATGGAGGGAGGCCTGAGAGTGAATTTCTGCCAACCTGTTATCTCAGGATCACAACTTTTCCCCTCCCCAAGAAGCAAGTGTTATTATTATATTTTTAATTCTCTAATGTGTGACCCGGCAGCCCGTATCATCTTACAGGGAGTGAATAGGGAGGCCAGGTCAGGCTGTGTGGCCAGCGCTTTCAATATCCCCTGCAAGCCATGACATCACCCGGCTCCTCTCTAAGAGGATTTTCAGCAGGCCCGGCTTCGTTATTAAAATAGTAATTAATTTTTTCCTCTTCACAAAACCCGGGGACCTTCAGATGGAGGCCTTGGGAGCGAGGGCAAGCTCCTTTTGAAAGTGGCCTTTCTGGAAGCCATAATCGGCTCTCCAGCCCTCCGTACACATGTTCCCCAGTAAATGTGATTAAAGAGCCACACAAAAAACCCCTTGCAGAAAATTAATTCAGTTTCCAGAATAAAAAGTTTGATAAAGTTGTGCAATGCTCCAATGACAACACATAATAGAGGGGGAAGTTTTATCCCCTTGAAGGATAAATGAATGGCCAGAAAGGTCTGGAAGTTCCCAGAGTAAAAACATCTGCTACAGCTAATTCACTTTAGCTTTCGATTGTAAAATTCATTAGCCATATCAGGCAGCCGTCATCTCAAACACAAGGCCAGGAAGTACAGTTTCACAGGCTGGGGCTCCACGGGCCCTCCTCGACCATTGCCAGGGTCTAGCCCACTGCAGACTGGGAGCACATCCTCCTGGGGCCCCCGAAGGCGCTGGATCTCTTGTGACTGGTGACGTCTTTTCAGCCAGTAGGTCTTCTTCAGGCGCTCTCCTTCATTTCTACTCTAAGAGAGGCTGCCCGTTGCAGAGGTTAAGGCCTGGTTAAAATTCCTGTTCTGCCACTTACCTGTAACTTAACTTTTCTAAACCTCAGTTTTCTGCTCTATGAAAGAGGGGCAGTGATGGCTCCTTTTGGGGTTATCATGAGGATTAAATGAGATGACAGACCTAACGGCTTAGCACTGTTCCTGGAAACAGGCAGAGAATTACCAAGTGGTAAACGCTCTTCCTAGTTAGGTGTAGGGGGGAAAGAACATTAGCTCAGAATGCAGCTCTCTGCATTCAGAACTCAGAATCTTCCTTAAGTCCTGTGACAGTTTAACAGTATCCCCTCCAAATTCAGGTCTACCTGTAACTTGAGAATATGACTTGATTAGAAAACAAGGTTTTGGGGGATTTAATGAGTTAAGAATTTCAAGACACCATCCTAGACTTAGGGTGGTCCCCACATCTAAGGACCAGTGCTCTCATAAGAAAAGGAGAGGCCTAGACTTAGGGTGGGCCCCACATCTAAGGACCAGTGTTCTCATAAGAAGAGGATCGGGTGCAGGCACAGGGAGGGTTCTGTGAGGATGAGGACAGAGACCCAGGGACCGGGAGAGGCAGCACAGTCAAGGAATGCCTGGGGTCAGCGGAAGATGAAGGAGGCGGGAAGGATCCTCCCCTGGAGCCCCAGAGGGAGCAGGGCCCTCGACACCTTGATATGGGGCTTGTGGGTTTCAGAACTGTGTGAGAATCTGTTTCTGTTGTTTTAAGCCACCCAGTTTGGGTGCAGAGTCCCCTCGACTTACCATGGGATTAAGTTCTGAGGAACCCACCGTAGGCTGAAAAATCAGTAAGTCAAAAAAGCATTTAATACACTGAATCTTCCGAGCATCATGGCTCAGTCCAGCCTGCCTTAAACATGCTCAGAACGCTCCTGTTAGACTGCGGTTGGGCAAGTTCATCTAACGCGAAGCCTATGATTGTACAGTAAGAGCTGAAGATCTCATGATTTATCAGATGCTGTCCTGAAAGTGAACCGGGCAGTGCCGTGTGGGCACTGGAAGCCTGGCTTCTCTTGGGTGCTTTTGCTCCAGCACACACTGTGGTTTGTTGTGGCAGCTCTAGGGAGTGGAGGTGAGACACACGAGGAAAGCCTTTCTTGAGGTTACCACAGACCTGCGGGAGGGTCCCGAGAGGTCACTACAGACCTAGGGGAGGGTCCCAAGAGGTCACCACAGACCTAGGAGAGGATCCTGAGAGGTGACTGCAGACCTGGGGGAGGACCTGCGAGGTTACTACAGACCCTGGGGTCTGGGTCCTGGGAAGTTACTGCAGATCTGGGGGGAGGGTCCTGAGAGGTCACCGCAGACCTGAGGGAGGGTCCCAAGGCCTCCGTGCCCCTGGTGAACCTGCTGCAGAGAGAACAAAAGGCCTTGGCCTGGCTCAGTCGATGGCGTGGGGGTCTCTCCACAACTGGGTGGGCGTGCAAAGCACATTTGACAGGCTGTCCACAGCTCCAGACCTTGGACTTAAAACATTTGAAAGATTATTACAAACACAAGAAAGCTGTGAACTGTCTTGAACAAAGTTCCCTGTGGCCCACACTAAACAAATCTCCCTGCGGCCCACATTGAAGTGTGTTTTCTCCTCTGAGTAGGAGCCCCTGCACCTCCACGTGGATACAGCCTCCCTTCTCTTCACAGCGTGGCTGCCCCAGAGGTGGAGATGTCACCAGCCCCAATCAAACCCGGTTGGGGTCCACCGTTCCCGCTGGGGTGTGCTGCCCTTGGCCACTTGGTCCCTCCCAGGCATGCCCGCCCTTGGGGGTCGTTTCCCTGGGCCTCTGACCGTGGTATTGGTGGCACTTTCCTGTCAGAGAAGGAGCCCCGCCCACCCCAGCTGCTCTGTCTGTTTTAACGTCTAACCTGCCAGGGACCCCCAAGGAATGGAAGGTGGAGAGGTGGACCTGGCAACTCTGCTGAATGGAAGGTGGAGAGGTGGACCTGGCAACTCTGCTGGATGCCAAGGGACCTTCAGCAGAGGGCAGAGGAGCTGCAGCGATGGCCTCTGTTTACTGCGATATTCCTCATCTCTTTTCTTGGGGTTAAATAGACAGTGTGCGCAGGAGACTGGGAGCGGACTGCAGAGGCTGTGCCCCGAGAAGGGGTCCTGCGGGTGTGAGGTGGGCTCTGTGAATCCGTTGCTCGTGTGGCTGCCTCCTGCTGCGGCAGCTTCTCTTACTGAAGAAGGTAGGATGTGGGTCCAGGGTTCCATCATGGTGAAGACATGGGTGAGGATACAGCAGAGCAGTGCCGAAAATTCCATCAGATGCCTGGATCAGTATGTTTCATTCATCTCACGAGGAGTCCACGGTAGGTCACAAAGATGCCAAATGCATCTCACTCAGCCTGTGCTCTGCTCCAGCCTTGGAGAAGCACAGCATTGCAGTGGGATCGGAATCTGCCCTGGAGAAGCGTGGCATTGCTGTGGGATCGGAAGCATCACCGCACAGGGGTGTGCTCCAGCCCTGGACCAGCCTTGGAGAATGGCGGCACTGCTGTGGGATTGGAATCTGCCCCAGTCTTGGAGAGGCACAGCATTGCTGTGGGATCAGAAGCATCACCGCACAGGGGATGAGTTACCACGCAGGAGCACTGCATCCCTGAATTCTAGGCCATGTTCTGTGAACTTGGAGACCTCACTCCTCTGGGCTTCGGCTTCCTGAGTGAACGGTGGGCGGGTGGGACACGCAATGGCGGAGGCTCCTTCGAGCTGGGACGTTCAGGACATCTGTGACTCAAGCACTGTCTGTTTTTAAGATAAATAAATGGAGGCTCAGGAAAGGAAGTGATCCGTCTTTACCAGGGGCTGAAACAGGACCAGCTCCAGATGGCCTGGATTTAAATTCCCATCTTTCCCTTCCATGGCACCGCATCCCAAGCCCTTCTCTCTGCTACTGTTTGCATTCTGTAGAGAAAGAAAAAGGAAGTTAGTGTAGAAATAAACAGAGGAAGGTGGGAGAGGAGGGACGACGGGCTCCTAAGGGCCTTGTGCTGAATCACACCTTCGACCCAAGAGCCCAGGCAAGTCACGGCCCTTCTTGGATTCCTTACTTCCCTCTTTGGAAGGAGGGTGAGTGGTCTAGTTTGCCAAACTAGTTCTTGGAGCGGAGCTTGGCTGGGCCTCCAGGCGGTGCCTTCTGTACCGTGTTGTCGTGGGTGCATCTCCTGGAAAGTGTGGGACGCTCTCGGCACCATCGGGGTGTGCCAGGGGGCCCTGCCCTTGCTCCCTCCCCTGTATTCCCAAGACAGTGTTCACCAGGGCGTCCTGGCCTCCTCTAATGGGAGCTGACCTGGCCAAATCTGTGTTCTTGGTCACCATGAGCACCGCATCAAGACCCTGAGGTGGGCAGCAGCGGGTGGAATGTGGTAGTGAAGTGAGTTTGCTCACAGTGAGTTTACAGCCTGTAATGGCACAGACTTTTGATTTTTGGGGAACACTCAGGTCTTGTAAGATGGCTCTGCAAACCCAGGCAGGTGTCTCCGTGTTTTCCTGGTCTGAGCGGTACACTCCCACGTCCCCCATCCTGAAAAAAGAAAAACTCCAACCTCCCACAAAACCTTGAGATAAGGAATATGGAAAAGGGCTGGAGGTGAACAATGGGTTTTGCTTCCTGCTCTCAGAGAGGCAGGGGTGTTGGGAAGTAAGGGTTCTGCCATAGGAGAAACTCCATCCACTTGGGGGAGGAATGACGCCATAAAATGACATGGAGCATGAGCAGTCATATTTTCATTTAAGCATCTCAGTTTGCGTGAATCCCTGTAAATGTCGCTTGTCTTAGAAGGGAGGGCCTTTGGCCGGGAGTGGTGGCTCACACCTGTAATCCCAACACTTTGGGAGGCTGAGGCGGGCGGATCACGAGGTCAGGAGTTTGAGACTAGCCTGACCAACATGGTGAAACCCCGTCTCTACTAAAAATGCAAAAATTAGCTGGGCGTGGTGGCATGCACCTATAATCCCAGCTACTCAGGAGGCTGAGGCAGGAGAATCGCTTGAACCCTGGAGGCAGAAGTTGCAGTGAGCTGAGATCGTGCCACTGCACTCCAGCTTGGGTGACAGAGTGAGACTTCATCTCAAAAAAAAAAAAAAAAAAAAAAAAAAAAAAAAGAATGGAGGCTCTTTGATGGGAGGGAACTCGAGTCTCTTCTGTGGTTCCAGGTAATTTTCATGGTGCATTTTCCCAGGCTCTTAGGGGAGGGAGGTGAGCGAGCTGGTGCTCAGCACCGTTCCTTAACGCCCCCCTTGCTGGTTGTCACCAGGGAATGTACAAAGTCAGGACACAAAGTTGTGTAAGAATAGAACTCCTCCCTACAGGGTCTTAACTGTAAACCCTGTGATATCTTAAACCTCATTTCCTCATCAAAGGTAATACAACTTTGAGCTGCTTACTTCTAAGGGCTTTGGTTCAGTTTGGCAATTGTTTACCAGTGTGGCCTGACTTTCTGCTGAGGGGTGGACAGACACAAACGGGGCCCTCAGGAGCTGACCCCATGGCAGGGATTCCTGGGAGGGGTGTGGGGGCTGTGGTTTGAGCCTAGGTGGTGGAACAGTGGCACAGAAAGGCCTGTCCCACCAGGGTCCACGTGCATGAGGGCTGGAGAGCGCTAGCTGCCTGAGCTCCTAGGAAGCTGGAGAGCCGGGCCGCAGCGTGTCACTCCATGTGCTTGCGTCCTGGCAGAGGCTCTTCTGCACTGGATGTAGCATTAACTACCGGAGACCCCCCGAGCCACGCCAGGAGGTGGGACTGAGGCTGAACAGAGACATCCAGACACAAACGCATGTGTTGCTGGAGACACTGTGACTATGGACGGGGAGTGGTCCCGTGGCACCTTTGCACAGGCTTTGCTGGGATGCAGCTCCCAGAGGAAGCCCAAGAGGAGCACCAGTGCCTGGGGCGGGGCATGAGGAGCCTGGGGCTGCTGTGCCCAGCACCACGGACCAGATGGTCTAAACCACAGACATTTAACCTCACCGTTCTCCTTCTAGAGGCTCCAGGGAGGACCCTTCCCTGCCTCCCCCAGTTCTGGTCCTCCGGCTCCAGGGCTTGCGAAAGCCTCAGTCTAGCCCCGCCTCTGCATCTTCCCACGGTGTCCGTGTCTGCGCCCACATTTCCCTCATGTCACGAAATCGCCACTCACCTGGCATTCCACTGTGGCCTCGTCTTAACTCACTGATGGCATTTGATGGCCCTGTTTCCAAACAGTCATATCCCTGGCACCGTGGGTAGGACGTCCATACATCTCTTTGGGGAACACGGCTCTGTCTGTAGCACGGGGCATGGATTCTGGTGTGACAGCATCCATCCTGAGAGGTGACCCGCAGCAGGACCTCAGGGGCTGGTGGGGGCTGCAGCACCCAGCCTAAGGGAGCAGATGGGGCTCGAACAGACCCACCTCGGAGAAGCTGGGGGCAGCAGCTCCACGCGTGCACTCCGGCTTCTCCGGAGAAGTTTGCTGTGCTGACAGAGAAGTGGGGGTGCTTTCCCGAGAGCGGGGGGCGGTGTCTCACAAGTAGCTGGTGGAAGGGGCCAAACACGCAAACCGCAGCACAAAAGTGTTTACTACTTTTACATTAATATATTAATTCATGCAGACTTCCCCTGGCAGAACTGTATTAGATGAGGAAATTCGTGAACCCTCTGACGGGAATGGCCTTACATATGGCTTATTTCCTAAGACTAAGATCAAAAGAAAAATAAACCTTTACTGGAGTTTCTTAACTATTTTCAGATCTAAGGAGATAAAGAGGCACCGCATAAACTCATATTCACTATGAAATTTTCCACATCGAAATCATAGTGGTTAATATGATTGATGGGAACTTTCTCCTCGCTGGTGAGCGGGTTCTTGCAACCTTTCATGTTTAAACAAAATGATTGGCGGAGTTGCCTCCCTGAATCCCCTCCACATTTTGTGTTTGGGAGGGAATGCTTGGGAGATGAAGCAAGAAACACATTATATTCTATTTCTGACGCTCTCCTCATACCTGAATTGGACGTCTTCAGAATGAGAAGGGGTCATCTCCTGGCATTTTTCATAGCTGGTTTAATAAATTATTTGACCTGGAGTGAACATTGGGGCGTTTACCTGTGTGAACACTCTTGGATACAACCTGAGGGTGTGATGTCAAACTGGGTCGCCGCGACCCCAGTGCCTTTGTGTTTTGTTTTCTGTTTTCCAGAGGACGCATGAGGACCCTCAGAGCTCCCGGTACGACACACGACCACCTGCCTTCATGGACGAGAGACAGAGCATTTATCTGTGGCCCTCCGCCTGCAAGCCCGGAAGCCCACGTGACAGGTGTGCGTCTGTGGAGTGGGTCCGCTTCCACTGTGTTTGACAGTTGCGTGGTTGCCGTGACCCTGTGCACTTCTTAATGAGCTATTTATTCCTTCATTTCGAGGCCAGTATAACTTTGGGTTCAACTTCCTGGGTCCAAAAAGCCAGCTGCCGCCACCCCAAGAGCCGTGCTGTCTCTGAGGACGCCCTGAACACATTCAGCCTGGGTCTCCTCTCAGAAACAACTGAGGCCAGGCTGCCTGAGTGTGGACGGGGCGTGGGGAGTGGGCCTGGGACACAGTGGCCACATCATTCGTGTTGTTCACTGTTTCCATTTACTACCACTGCACAGCTGCCAGTGTGCACGCCTCCCAAACTGAAAACGCCAAGCTCCTAAGCTTCCCCTGCTTAGAAACATGCAGCATGCGGAATTCAGTTTGTCACATCTCAACTTTATTCCTTTTATCCAGGAGCCCCCTCGCCCAGGTTTCACTCTTGCTGTGATCAGAGAGAAGACGGGGCCTCCCTTCAAGCTCCCTCCCCCGCCTGGCTATTCAGCATCCCCAGGTGAGGAGGCCCAGGGTTCAATTACGAGTGGGGAAAGATGAAAGGGCAGGAAATGGCTGCTGTGGCCCCAGAGGAAATATTTGCAGAAAAAGGAGCACAACAGCAAATAAAGTGCTAATTAATGTCCAATTCCAGGGCTGATAAACGGACCACAGCAGTGGGCAGCACCACGCCGCCTTCTGAGAGGAGAACACAGCTCTCCCCACCATTCCAGCCACAGTAGGTTTGGAAGGACAGGGCCTTCCTTGCCTGCCCATAACCTTCAGGGTGAGTATTCCAGGCTGATTTTCCTCGGGAGGATCTTTGAACCTTCCTGGAGTGTAGGGGAGCTCTTTTTCCCTCCGGGTACAGGGAACTTGCGTCGCTCCTTTAAACTCTGCCCCAGGCTCCAGGCGACCAAGGCACTTTCTGTGGGTGGGTGCGGTGGTGGGGGGAAGGAAGGGATGGAGGTGGAGAGGGGTGGTGTTTGGTAGGAAAAAAAGATCCTCCCCTTCAAACTTTCTTACTTAAACATTTCCTGGACTTTTACATAAGCTCTAAAGAGAACTTTGCATTTGCATTTTAGGAAAATATAAAAGCTAGTATTTAAGAAAAGTTAATATTTTTCTTTACTACTGATATTTATTATTTTGTATTTTATGTCGCGTGTGCATGGGTGGGTGGCCATTATTTCAGGAGAGAGAAGTGAAGAATGAGTGGAATCTTGCACTCTGCATCCAAATGATCACCCATCAGTACATTCATATTCAAATACGAAGTGGAAAAGATAAAATCCATGGAGAAGCTTCGTTCCTGGAGGCTTACCGTTCATGTAGACCCACTCATTCCCCCAAGCACGCCGAGTCCAGCCTTGCAGATAAAGAATTTCACCCAGAAAGAAAAGGTATTTGGTAGATACTTTATTTTATGCAGTCATTTAATGTAACTTCACTTTAGGCCACAGTGAACCTCTCAGGCAATAGGTTGAAATCTTGCGGGTGCGTGGAAGGGCAGCCGTGTAGCTCAGCCCTGTAGGTTGAAGTGGACCTTGTAAGTCTCACCTTTGCGTCTACTAAATCTTTAGTACTGTTGAGTGAGAGTATATGCTCCCATTGTAGCAAAAAATACAGCTTCTGTGATCTTGCAATTGGTACCCACATTTGACTAGATGTGTTGCGGAAGAACAAAATGAAAAGCCTCCATCAGCCAGCGGATGTCATGATAATTATTTGTGGTATGAGTATCAGAGAATCACATCTTAAGGTAGGGATTTTTGGGGAGGTGCTGATGAGTGAATGCCAGAAACAATAATCTGACATTAAGCTCTTTGTGAATCTGACCAAATGAATGTCGAAGAAGAGAATTTATGGTGAAGTCAGAGTGCATGCTATTTCATGAATGCACTTCTTTTAGAATGTAAATGACAGAAAATTATTCATTATACCTATAATCAAACTACAAGTTTAATAGATAATGAAAATGCACACAGAAACTATTAAAATGACACCAGAAATATGGCTTCAATCAACAAAAGGCAAGACATTCAAAGTGAGTCTTGCAAAAAAACTTTAACAAAAATGCCTTTATTGCTCCAGATCAGGAGGGCTCTTCAACGCTGGGAGCAGCTTAATGTCAGGGACTCTGCGTGCTCCAAATCTTTTGATAGAAAATCATGCCTTGGGAAAATCATTTTTAAGTAGTTGTTTCATGATTTGAGTATCACAGAGGATTTTGCAGAATAATTTGGGAATAAAGTCACAGAGCAAAAATCATGAGAGCAAATGGTTACAAGATTGTTAAAAAAAAAAATCTAGTGTAGAAAGGGTATTGTTTCCCAAGAGGAGTTAGGTTTTTGTTTTGTTTTTCAAGACAGGGTCTCATTCTGTTGCTCAGGCTGGAGTACAGTGGTGCGATCACAGCTCACTGCAGCCTCAAACCCCTGGGCTTGAGAGATCCTCCTGCCTCAGCTTCCCAAGTAACCGGAACCACAGGTGCCCCCCACTGTGCCCAGCTACGTTTTTTATTTTTTGCAGAGATAGTGTCTCTCTATGTTGCCCAGGGTCATCTCAAACTCCTGGCCTCAAGTTATCCTCCCACCTTGGCCTCCCGAGGTGTTGGGATTACAGCGAGCACAGGCCACTGTGCCCAGCCGAGGACTTAGGCTTTAATGGGGGAAAGAGCTTTGGCTTCCCTTTGAATTTTCTCCTTTCCGTTTGAACTTAATTGAATCTTTGATTTTTCACATGAAACACATCTCCAATCCATCTCCTTCCTGTATCTCCACATGTTCGGGGGAGTCTGAGTCTGAATCAGACCACGCTCTTGCTTTGCATTTGGGGGTCTTATGTGGCCTCATGACATTGAAGAGACAGGAGAGCTGGCTGAAGCTGAGTGTCATGAGTAGGCCTTGCTGTAGGAAATTTGGAAAGAGCTGGTCATTTTCATCCGATTGAAGCTAGCTCCATGCAAACCTCACCAGGGATCCCCCGAAAATGACCCTTCCCCAACGGGCCACAGCATCGAGCTCCATTGAGGATGCCAGCCCCGGGCCCGGGAGAAGCAGTTCGTGCCTCCTCTCTCTGTCTGCCTATTTGTGCTGCTGCAACAAAACACCAGAGACTGGGTCACTTATAAAGAACAGCAATTTATCTCTCACAGTTCCGGGGGCTGGGAAGCCAAGATCCAAGTGCTGGCAGCCTTGGTGTTGGTGAGGGCTTGGTCTCTGCATCAAGATGGTGCCTCTTGCTGGACCCCGCTGAGGGGATGAGAACCTGTCCTTATGTGGTGGGATGGATGGAAGGGTGGATTGGGGAGGGATGGGAGGAAGTATGCGGGTGGGATGGGAGGGTGGATGGGGGAAGAGATGGAAGGGTGGATGGGGAGGGCAGATGGGGGAAGATTGGGAGGGTGGATGGAGGAAGAATGGGAGGGTGGATAAGGGGAGAGGTGGGA
>NW_016841755.1:4645270-4655124 GCF_001698545.2 Rhinopithecus bieti | reverse complement strand
CACCTGCCCTGCAGAAGGAGGCCCTCTTTTCCCACAGCCCAGACAATGGCCAGCACCGACCACAGGGCATTTCAGAGCAGGGTCCGAGCTGCAAAAGCACTTTGGCTTTGTGCTCTGGGCTGGACTTGTCCTGAGACCCAGTTCGCCAAGAGCCCCCCTTCCTCTCCTGCACGCCCTGTCCTCGAAGGGGGTTCTTCTTGGTTCTTTCCTAAAGCATGTGTTCCCACATCCCCCTCTCAGGATTTGCTTGTAGGAAACACTATTTAAGACAGAGATTGTTTTTTTAAAAATTCCTGCTCTTAAAATTATTTTGGGATGCTAGCTTTAAGGTTTCACCAAGGAAAGAATAACTTTTTTTATTTTTTTGGTAATTTTTGTAAATCTAAATTGGGTTTGGATAAATCTAGAAATTTACCTTCTAAAATGTTATATGTAGAGTTCCCATAAAACCTCTGATGGAAGATGTCTACTTAAAAAAAAGGAGATTTGTCAATTATTTGATTTAACTTTATAAAGGAGTTAAATTGAATAATTCCAGGAAAACTATTTTGAAGACTGAATTAGTTTATCTGATTCTTCTGCATTAACGAAAATATTTAAATATTTACTTAAAGAGCCACTTTTCCTATTTCCAGGTTTCCTCATTCAAAAGTGTGCTGAAAATACTGCGCATGTGTGAATTCAAGAATAACCGGGGAGTGGGCGAGGTCGGGGTTTGAATTATCCCGGTAAAAACATGCTTTTGCCCATTTGTCTAAACATCTTGAATCCACTTTCAGCCAGTTGTACACATCATGAGGGGGAAATGTTTTAAGGGAGAATTTACTAGTTATCACAACATTTCATTGGCAAAGACTGACTTAGAGAGGAAATATACATTAAAAATTAATTTTCCTACTTTGGCTTCGTCAAAAGCAAACTACGTTTCGTTTCCCAGTCACATGCCCTCCCCGTAACACCTCTTTGGTGGTTTCTGTGATGCAGTGAGACACACCCGGAAACAGCCTCGCTGAGTGCTCATTCTTCTGTGATGCGGTGAGACGCATCCAGAAACAGCCTCGCTGAGTGCTCATCCTTCTGTGATGCGGCGAGATGCACCCGAAAACAGCCTCGCTGAGTGCTCATCCTTCTGTGATGTGATGAGATGCACCCGGAAACAGTCTGAGTGCTCATCCTTCTGTGATGCGGTGAGGCGCACCCGGAAACAGTCTCGCTGAGTGCTCATCCTTCTGTGATGCGGTGAGGCGCACCCGGAAACAGTCTGAGTGCTCATCCTTCTGTGATGCGGTGACACGCACCCGGAAACAGTCTCGCTGAGTGCTCATCCTTCTGTGATGCGGTGAGACGCACCCAGAAACAGACTCGCCGAGTGCTCATCCCGCGCTCGGTCTTCTTGATCTAGTTTTGGAAAAACATCTTACTGGAGGAGGCAGGGGCCCCCAAACCAGTGAGAGACAAGTCCAGTGCCCTGGGAAGAATGTTTCACTTCTCACGTGGACTTCCTTTTAATTTCTTCAGTGTGGCCCCAGGAAACAGTGCATTTGAACCTTTGTACAGGCGCACCCCTCACAGTCGGAGGGCGGGATCACAGAGTACACGGAAGCCCACGCGGCTTCTGCCAAACACTATACTGACCCAGCTAAATGCTGCAGGTTTGTCTCATGCTCCTGTTTTCCTGCCTTGACCTGTGGATCTTCATGATGACAAAACAGAAAAATAAATGTAAAAATACAGGCCTGAAACAGCACGTTTCAAAGTGGCTCAAGTTGATCACAGTGGAGCACATCTGGAAGTTTCGTTGCTAGGGCCGTGAGTTTTGGGTGAATAATAACACAAACATACGACAACCCATTAATCATTTTCTATTTAATATGTAAAATGTATTTGTTAGGCCTTTATTTCAATGAAATTACTTATTTTATTACAATCAAAGTTGTCACATAAGTTATCTTCTATTGAGTAATGATGGACTCAGGGTCAGCCGCCCTTGGACTAGACACCTGTTTTGTAAATAAAGTTTTATTGGAAAATGGCCATTCTCATTTTGTGATGTATCATCTATGGCTGCCTCCTCCCCACTTTACAGAGTCAATGGCTGTGGCAGAGGCCGTGATCACCAGGCCTAAAATATTGATGACTCGGCCTTTTAGAACAAACGTTTTGCAACACCTGATTTAAAGGACTGACAAATAAAATATTATTGTATCCAAGGCATAATAATTTTTTTTCTTTTCCTTTTTTTTTTTTTTTTTTTTTGACAGAGTCTCGCTCTGTCGCCAGGCTGGAGTGCAGTGGCGTAATCTCGGCTCACTGCAATCTCCATCTCCTGGGTTCAAGCCATTCTCCTGCCTCAGCCTCCTGAGTAGCTGGAACTACAGGTGCACGCCACCACGTCCAGCTAATTTTTGTATTTTTAGTAGAGACGGGGTTTCACCATGTTGGCCAGGATGGTCTTCATCTCTTGAGCTTGTGATCCACCTACTTCGGCCTCCCAAAGTGCTGGGATCACAGGCATAAGCCACTGCTCCCGGCCGGTATAAGAAATTTTAATATAGATTTTATTGAAAACATAAATGTTAAAATAAAAAAAAATTCAACGATGCTTCAAAGTTATTTCTCTCATAAAATATTTCAAAATGATTAAAATTAAAATGTACAATTCAGATAACAGATATCAAATATTTAAATAAAAATTGTTAATTTTATTTAGAGTTGAAACTCTAGAATTTTGGGGCAAATTTAATGAAGTACTTTGATAAACGCATCCATCCTGTTGCCAGGACAGCTATTCTCAAGAGCACACAGCACTGTTCAGCTGGGATGTGAGCGCTCCTGGGGTGATCTGCTGGGGTGTGAGAATGGGGGCCAGTGAAAACCACTGGTGGAGGCAGCTGAGCGGGGCTGGGGGCCACACCCTGCTATGGGAGCCCGTCACCTCCACACTCTCCTATTGCAGAGAGTCCACGAGAGTTTACGTATTTCTTTCTTCCCTGAGTGTCCTGCCACCCCTGAAGCTGTGTCCACCTCTGAGGCTGCTGACACCCCCAAACCTCCTGGCATCCGTACAGTGGCCTTTTGTGTCCAGTAGAGAAGCAGTGGCCGGTGTGTGTGGAGGTCCCCTGAGAGTGGACGTTTGGGGGATGGGGGACCTGAGTGCGGGGCACCCCTCACTCCTGGAGGGCGGTCCAGGATCCGTCAGAAATGTCCTGTGTCTGTGTTGTTGGTATACAGATCCCTCTATATTTAGCCTTTGAAAATTGTTACTCATTTTATTCAGCCTCCCAGGTACTTATCCTCTGAAAGGTTGCCGTGGGTCAAAACTGCAGTTCATATTCAGGCAATTTCACAGCTTCTTCCCTAGATTCTGATGGTTTTCAAAAATAAAGACACCGAGTCTCTTGAAGTGAACTCCAGACAGTTTCTTTCTTGTCGTCTTTCCTTCTGCATTTCTTCCTAAGGAAGCAATGAAATGGAGAGAGGGGTAACAAAGAGAAGGAAGCATCAGAAGAATTTGTTTATAATCCTGACCTCATATTTAAAATCGGATTTCCTAGACCAAAAAGAAAAAAAAAAAAAAAAAAAAAATCAGGGGATAGTTGTATATCTTATACTTTGAGAAATCTTACGTTAAATAATCCGGGGAAAATAACATCTTTACTTTGAACACTCTACAGCCTGCCTGGTGATGAACTGAAAAAGAGGCTGACCAAGGCAGGGGTCTGCCCAGCCCAGCTGAGGTTAGGAGTTTGCTTGGCAGACAGAACAGCATCCTCAGACTTCCCTAGTGAAATTATCTTGGGGTGTTAACTACTTTTCGTCGAGCACCTTAACATAAAATCCTAAAGTTACTGCAGACTGGATTCTAGACATAAGAAGAAAAGAAAGAAATTTGGGTATGTGTTTTTCCCAGTTCTTATTTTTCTCAATCTCTGGTCATAGGCGGGGTGGGCACCTCCCACCGGGCCTCCATCAGGGCCACGCTTTTCCTGACTGCTGGCTGCCTTGGGTTTCCGCCCCTTTCTCTACGTGGTGCCCCTGATGTGCCTGCCAGCTCTGTCTTGAAGAACAGGGCGGGTCACAGCTGCTCTGGCTCCGAATTGGCCCGTGGTTCCTCATTAGCTGAAGAATGACTTGGAGGTTCTTAGTCTGACCCCGTGAAGCCCACAGAACATTCTGGATGTTGCCTCTCTTTTCTGCTTTACAGGTCTGTCACGTGTGGCAGGTCTCCCTCAGGCTTTACTTCCCATCCACGCACCTAAATGTGTCCAGTCCCGATGCTAAGCCCACGATCACACTCATGTGCAGAATGCCTGGGTGAAGATCCGACCTGGGTCACTGGCCTGAGACCTCGTGCAGGGGACGTAAGCCCTCTGAGCTCTCCAAGGCGGAGAGAATCACATCTCACGGCCTCTATAGCTCAGGTAGCTCTGAGTGTAGAAGCATCTGCACAACATCTTTCATTTCTATCCTTCCTTCCAGTTGCTTGGAAGGCTGAGGCCAGAGGATCACTTGAGTTCAGAAGCTCAAGGTTGTGGTGAGCTATGATCCTGCCACTGCACTTTAGCTTGGGTGACTGAACAAGACCCTGTCTCAGGAAAAGAAAAAGAAAAAGAAAGAGAAGAAGACTCGACTGCAATGGCATTTTTAAAATACAATTCACGTGACACCTCCACAAACAAGCAGGCCAACAATTGTTCCTTTACTTGAACTGTAATGTATGGTATCTGTATCTCTTTCTGGTACAAAGATATAAGGAAATCAATGATAATCAAGCTTCTTCTCTGTTCAAATGCAGGCAGATGACAGAACTGTTTTGAATTCATCTGTTATTTTCTTATTGGAGTAGTTTATGATGGTGGGTTTTAGTTTGAATGCTAATTAATTAATTTATTTTTTGAGACAGAGTCTTGCTCTGTCGCCCAGGTTGGAGTGCAGTGATGACATCTCAGCTCACTGCAATTCCCACCTCCTGGGTTCAAGCAATTCTCCTGGCTCAGCCTCCTGAGTAGCTGGGACAACAGGTGTGCACCACCACGCCCAGCTGATTTTTGTATCTTTAGTGAAGACAGGGTTTCGTCATGTTGGTCAGGCTGGTCTCAAACTCCTGACCTCAAGTGATCTGCCTGCCTTGGCCTCCCAAAGTGCTGGGATGACAGGTGTGAGCCACCATGCCTGGCTTGTTTGAATACTTTTAATGGATCTACACAATTCCTTGTGAATTAAGAAAAAGAAGAAATGAAGGCAGCTATAGAGAGTAACTTTCTAAGGCACATATGTTGGTCTTTTACTTCCTGAGGCAATGTTTAAAATTTATCAAAAATAGATTTTGAAGCTCTTTGGTCTCATAATCACAAGTAAATGTATTTCAGACCCTTTTCTGCTGTCTTCAACACCGGATCCCCAGACTCCCTCCTCTCCCTGCTCCACCCAACTAAAGTGTGGGGTGGGTTGAGAGAAGGTGTGTTCGGCTCATTCTCTCACTGGAGGAGGGACAAGGAGGTCCTGTGGCTCATGGCCATGATCCTGTATCTGGTCACCAATTCTACTAGGCAGCCATACCCATACTGGAGTTGACTCTATCCATGTCTACTGGGGCAGGTGCTGGACCTCGGCTCTGCACCTTCCTGTGACTCTATCCGTGTCTGCTGGGGTGGATGCCAGACCTCGGCTCTGCACCTTCCTGTGACTCTATCCATGTCTGCTGGGGCAGGTGCTGGACCTCGGCTCTGCACCTTCCTGTGACTCTATCCGTGTCTGCTGGGGTGGCTGCTGGATCTCAGCTCTGCTCTGGAGTTTGAGGGTCTTTGTACCACTTGCTATAACCACGGGGCTTCACGCACAGCCACGCATCGTTCCTGCTTTGGCTGGTGGGTTTTGTGCATGCTACGAAAGGAAGGGTTTTGTGAACCTTCTTGACACTGGCTGCCATCATGTGGGTTACGCGCGAGGCTCAGGTTATAGGAGGCTTCAATGGTTTTTTGAACATTGACATCTCTTCCCTTTTCTCGTCACCCACGATGTCTTCTACGATAAAGTCCTATTTCTTTCTGCCCTCATTGTTGGTGGTGCTAATTCTCTAGTAGGACGGATGACAGAAGGAAGGAGACATCTCAGGCTTGTCTTTAGGGGCCTCACCGTCTATTTTAGCTGACAAAACTAACGCTGACGGATCGCATGGCAATGACTTCTTGCTTAGACGTGAGATGTGACAGATGGTAACCATGAGCAGCAAAGCCCTCGCGCTGCGGCCTGGAGAGACGGGGACTTTCTCAGCTGGCCGTGGGAGAGAAGCTGCATTATTCACGTCAGTGCGGGCCGTGGGACTCCAGGGCCTGCGGGATGGATAGGCCATGCTTTAGGCCACTGGAAGCCAGTGTGGACGCAATGGGCATTCTTGGAGAGCAGGAGGGAGAGAAGGGTGTCACTCACAGTGAGAAAGCGGGTGGGAGACTGGCACACAGGGCCACATACAGCTTTTTAGAGCTGGAGAAAATGGAACTCCCTGGCAATCTGGCCATAGCCTGGCACAATTACATGTTTGAAAACTTCATTTCCACAAGAACCAGGAAGATAAGTCACATCGACATGGTCTTAAATCACAGTTTCCCCGAGACCCTGAAAGTATTGTGGGCACTGGTTTTATCTTGCAGTGAGGAGAAGCCAAGTGGCGCCAGAAGCCTCCCTGGCTGTCCTCAGTGGCACACGGTGCATTTTGCAGCTGGGAAGCCCCGTGGGGCATGGCTGCGGGCTCATGTCCAGGCCCCAACGATGACAGTGGGTGCTGCACACCACAGGTGGAGCGGCGAGGGCGGGAGGGTGATGTCCAGGCCCTAACGATGACAGTGGGTGCTGCACACCACAGGTGGAGCGGCGAGGGCGGGAGGGTGATGTCCAGGCCCTAACGATGACAGTGGGTGCTGCACACCACAGGTGGAGCGGCGAGGGCGGGAGGGTGATGTCCAGGCCCTAACGATGACAGTGGGTGCTGCACACCACAGGTGGAGCGGCGAGGGCGGGAGGGTGATGTCCAGGCCCTAACGATGACAGTGGGTGCTGCACACCACAGGTGGAGCGGCGAGGGCGGGAGGGTGATGTCCAGGCCCTAACGATGACAGTGGGTGCTGCACACCACAGGTGGAGCGGCGAGGGCGGGAGGGTGATGTCCAGGCCCTAACGATGACAGTGGGTGCTGCACACCACAGGTGGAGCGGCGAGGGCGGGAGGGTGATGTCCAGGCCCTAACGATGACAGTGGGTGCTGCACACCACAGGTGGAGCGGCGAGGGCGGGAGGGTGATGTCCAGGCCCTAACGATGACAGTGGGTGCTGCACACCACAGGTGGAGCGGCGAGGGCGGGAGGGTGATGTCCAGGCCCTAACGATGACAGTGGGTGCTGCACACCACAGGTGGAGCGGCGAGGGCGGGAGGGTGATGTCCAGGCCCTAACGATGACAGTGGGTGCTGCACACCACAGGTGGAGCGGCGAGGGCGGGAGGGTGATGTCCAGGCCCTAACGATGACAGTGGGTGCTGCACACCACAGGTGGAGCGGCGAGGGCGGGAGGGTGATGTCCAGGCCCTAACGATGACAGTGGGTGCTGCACACCACAGGTGGAGCGGCGAGGGCGGGAGGGTGATGTCCAGGCCCTAACGATGACAGTGGGTGCTGCACACCACAGGTGGAGCGGCGAGGGCGGGAGGGTGATGTCCAGGCCCTAACGATGACAGTGGGTGCTGCACACCACAGGTGGAGCGGCGAGGGCGGGAGGGTGATGTCCAGGCCCTAACGATGACAGTGGGTGCTGCACACCACAGGTGGAGCGGCGAGGGCGGGAGGGTGATGTCCAGGCCCTAACGATGACAGTGGGTGCTGCACACCACAGGTGGAGCGGCGAGGGCGGGAGGGTGATGTCCAGGCCCTAACGATGACAGTGGGTGCTGCACACCACAGGTGGAGCGGCGAGGGCGGGAGGGTGATGTCCAGGCCCTAACGATGACAGTGGGTGCTGCACACCACAGGTGGAGCGGCGAGGGCGGGAGGGTGATGTCCAGGCCCTAACGATGACAGTGGGTGCTGCACACCACAGGTGGAGCGGCGAGGGCGGGAGGGTGATGTCCAGGCCCTAACGATGACAGTGGGTGCTGCACACCACAGGTGGAGCGGCGAGGGCGGGAGGGTGATGTCCAGGCCCTAACGATGACAGTGGGTGCTGCACACCACAGGTGGAGCGGCGAGGGCGGGAGGGTGATGTCCAGGCCCTAACGATGACAGTGGGTGCTGCACACCACAGGTGGAGCGGCGAGGGCGGGAGGGTGATGTCCAGGCCCTAACGATGACAGTGGGTGCTGCACACCACAGGTGGAGCGGCGAGGGCGGGAGGGTGATGTCCAGGCCCTAACGATGACAGTGGGTGCTGCACACCACAGGTGGAGCGGCGAGGGCGGGAGGGTGATGTCCAGGCCCTAACGATGACAGTGGGTGCTGCACACCACAGGTGGAGCGGCGAGGGCGGGAGGGTGATGTCCAGGCCCTAACGATGACAGTGGGTGCTGCACACCACAGGTGGAGCGGCGAGGGCGGGAGGGTGATGTCCAGGCCCTAACGATGACAGTGGGTGCTGCACACCACAGGTGGAGCGGCGAGGGCGGGAGGGTGATGTCCAGGCCCTGAGGATGACAGGGGGTGCCACATACCACAGGTGGAGCGGTGAGGGCGGGAGGGTGATGTCCGGGCCCTGAGGATGGCAGTGGGTGCCACATACCACAGGTGGAGCGGTGAGGGCGGGAGGGTGATGGCCAGGCCCTGAGGCCTGTACACCACAGGTGGAGCGGTGAGGGCGGGAGGAAGACGTCCAGGGACGCGGGGCCGACCGGTGGTCTCCTTCGAGGAGCCAGCGTGGAAGTGGGCACAGATGACTCAGGGCAGGAGTGCCACCACCTGGCCAGCTGCAGCCTCGCAGCATCCACGTCGGAAGTCCCGGGATCCAGCCCTCCACCCGAGGGGCTGGTGGTCCAGCCCACACCTGCCAGCATCTGGTGACAGGGCAGACAAAGACCATGCCCCGGGGTGGCTCCGGGGAGTGCCCAGGGAAAGTTGGGGGATGGTGGGTGCCTGGCGGGCCCGGCCTGTGGAGGAGAGCCCATGGCTGGTGTGCAGATGTGCCAGGAGCTGAGGGAGAAAGGAGACATCTCTCGGGAAGGCCTATAGGACAGTGTCCCGGGATGTTCTTCAGAACAGCTAACAGGGTCCCCTGAGACACGGTGTCCACACCACCCAATCGCATGCCAACAGCCCTTGGAGAAGCTGGGTGCAGCGATGACGTGGTTCTCAAGGGGTGACGTCTGTGTGGGGACAGCTAGTTACAGCACTGGCTGCATTTTCCAAACGCCCTCGGGTCAGGCCTTAAACAGGTGGCTCCTTCTTCTAATTGCTAGAACGTCAAGACTTGCAGGTTGTCATTCGACCAGTGGGGCACATGGCAGCACCAACTAGAGAATGAAACACTCAGGCCCCTGCTCTCGCCACTCCAGGGCAAGGACAGCTCAGCCACCAGGTTCCAGGGCTGGCTCTGCACATCCGTGAGCTGCTCTCGGCCTGTGGGCCAGGGAGGTGCGATTGCTTTGTTTTCCAAGGCAGGATGTGGCGAGAGCCATTTGTGCCTCACCTGTGGGGCCTTGTGGTGTTGGGGGGTGGAAGGGCAGTGGGGCTGTCCCCTTCCTTGCGTCGGGTGGTGGATGGGAAGTGGTGACCGTCCCCCTCATTGTGTCGGGGTCAGAGGGGCAGTGGTGACCATCCCCCTTATTGCATTGAGGGGCGAATGGGCAGTGGTGACTGCCCCTCATTGTGTTGGGGGG